>NW_022437018.1:2934805-3120323 GCF_009761245.1 Sapajus apella
TCCTGAGTAGCTGGGATTACAGGCACGCGCCACCATGCCCAGCTAATTTTTTTGTAGTTTTAGTAGAGACGGGGTTTCACCATGTTGACCAGGATGGTCTCAATCTCTTGACCTCGTGATCCACCCACCTCGGCCTCCCAAAGTGCTGGGATTATAGGCGTGAGCCACCACGTCCGGCCCTACTCATCCTTTGAAACTCAGTGCAGTCACTGCCGCCTCCTCTGGGAAGTCTTGCAGGATACTCCATCCCCGTTGGAGTGAGTTACTCTTCCACCGGCTATCAGGCAACTTGTGTGTTCTTCCATCTCATTTGTAAAGAACCAATGACTAGATACACCCTTCCTCTGCCTCCTGCTCCAGCCTATGAGTTCCTTACAACCATAAACTGAGTTTTTATCTTGGTACACTGGGTGCCTAGGACACAACATGCTAAGTGCCAGGCACTCAATACATGTGTTATAAATTTTCCTTGGCAGGCTTAGTGATGGGATAAAAAATTATATCTCAACTATACAGTACAACGAATGCATGACTGTCAGAAACATGGACTTCAGAGTAATATGTCTGGACAGTTGTTTCTGACAGGCAACATAGAAGGAAAGCAACCTATATGATTAGGACCGATCACACTAGATCATAGCCAGAGAGCCACCAAAGCTGAACAGCTTCACAGCTTGAAAAAAATTCATTCATTCATCCCACAAACATGAAGTTGTGTGTTAAAAGTCAGGTGCTGATCTAGTTTGCAGGAACCCAGAAATTAAAGAGAGTGCCAGGGTTGCCAGAACTGTATAGTTATTTTGAAGTGAGGTAAGAATCTAGCGCAGCCGCCTGCAGAATGTGATAGAACAGTCAAGGGAGTTGTATGTTTTAGAGTCAAATCATCTAAGTTCATGATCCGCACCACTGATTATATCCACGTGAACGGGACTAGGTACATAACCTCACGTCGCCATGGGATTCTTAATAGAGTAACTCCTACTTCATGATACTGTTCTGATTATTAAATTATATAACTCTTGCAAAGTGCTTATAAAAATGCCTGGGACATGGTAAACAATAAACGTCAATCCTGCTGCTAATATATGCTAGTAGTAGCTAATATGGAAGGGCATACCGTTGAATGAGTAGAGTGAGGACAAGGGCCAGTGAGAGGTAGTATTTTTTAAACTTTTATTTACCTGATACATTAAAAAAAAAAAAAAAAAAAAAAACTTGTTAGCCATATTAGCAAACAAAGGTTTAAACAAAAATCACCTGTATTTTCAAATTAACATTTTGCTGTATTGTTCCACAATTGTTCATTTGCATATACAGAGATCATGCTATGCATACTATTTGATATCACATTTTCCCACTAGGGCTGTTCATAAATATGTATCTATATCATAACAACTCCAGGTATTTGCTGTATAATTGCACATTATTGTGCTTAATCAGTGACTATCGCAGTTATTTTCCTTTGTTCTGCTAAAAACAACACTGTCACGAACCTTTTTCTCTCTCTCTGCCAGTTATCTGATAATCAACAGATAATTGTGTTGTTGTTTCTAAGAGGTGACAAATACACATCAGTGGCTAAACAGTTTTATTTCAATATATAAAATATTGGCATAAATATTAAAACAATATCAAAAGTCATAATTAAGATATCTTGCTAATACCCCATTTTCATTCACCTTGCTTTCTATTTCCTCCCATCGTAGGAAGCTGTTTTAATTAGGTTCTTATGTAACTTTTTAGTGTCGTTATGCAAATAATAGCAAATACTCCACATATATTCTTATTTTCCTATTTCTTACACAAAAGCTAGCACGCAGTAATCACTGTTCTGCAACTGATTTTATGTCCATGTAACAATATATTGGGCCAGGCGCAATGGCTCACACCTGTCATCCCAGCACTTTGGGAGGCTTAGGTGGGCAGATCACCTGAGATCAGGAATTCAAGACCAGCCTGACCAACATGAAGAAACCCTGTCTCTACTAAAAAATACAAAAAAATTAGCTGGGCGTGATGGCACATGCCTGTAATCCCATCTACCTGGGAGGCTGAGGCAGGAGAATCATTTGAACATGAGAGGCAGAGGTTGCTGTGAGCCGAGTTGGCGCCATTGCATTCCCACCTGGGCAACAAGAGCAAAATTCTGTCTTAAGAAAAAACAGGAACAAAAACAATATATTGAAGATGATACCACTTTTATACAGAAAAAAATTCTCTCTCTCCACCCCCCTCCTTCTTCCCTTGAACCTTAATTTTTAACAGTAGCACAGGATTATGTTTTGAGAAGCTACAGTTTATGTAACAAGTACTTTACTGATGTCAGCTCCCTGCTCTAATTCCTAGAGTAGGTTTGGATAGATTTGATGCTGCCCTCTCTACCCCATTATCCCTTCGTCACCTATTAATAGCAAAGACAGGAAGAGCAGGTCAATAGCAAACTGCCTGAATTGTTCCAAACCCGGGTAGACAGTGAGTGTCTTTCCCAAGTCTAGGTTCTTGATTTCTAGGGTTCCTTCCAATAACAAAATGAGTATGAGAGACACTTAGACTCATAGGCTTTAGGCCGGGCATGGTGCTAATGCCTGTAATCTTTGGGAGGCCGAAGCAGGCGGATCGCAAGGTCAGGAGTTCGAGACCAGCCTGACTAACATGGTGAAACCCTGTCTTACTAAAAATACAAAAATTAGCCAGGCATGGTGGCATGCGCCTGTAGTCCCAGCTACTCAGGAGGCTGAAGCAGGGGAATCACTTGCATCCGGGAGGCGGAGGTTACAGTGAGCCAAGATTGTGCCACTGTACTCCAGCCTGGGCAACAGAGCGAGACTCCATCTCAAAAAAAAAAAAAAAAATCACTGACTTTATTAATTTTCACTGACTCTGACCAAAAATAGTGGGGAAAACATAGGTATGTAGTACCAGAAAGCTCTCCCAAGTGCAGGATCAAGTTAATCCTATATATACATATAACATTTCCTTTGCCTTCATAATTTCATTCATTATTTGCAGCATAGACCCCCTCCCAACATCATCCCCTGACTTCCTTCCAAGGAGATGGTGACTAGTCCAAGATCCCTAATTATTATTTATTTCATTTGCATGTAGGTTTTCTTATTATGGAATAATTACTGTAAAATGATGACCCCATTGCCAGGCCACCAAGAACTGGATACTGGACAATCAAACTCTAACTAACAGTTCTATTTCCTTGTTTTCCTTTTCATTCTACAAGGCTATTCTGTCTCATGTTCTGGCTGACCTTCTCTTTCTCTTGATGTTACTGAATTTATTGCTTCCATTTTTACCAGCTAAACTTGAAACTTTTCTCCTTCACTTAGCCAGATTTTTGCTGAACCTTCTTACTCAACAAAGAGTAGGTAAAGCAGGTAGACATTCCAGACAGAGAGAGTGCAATATGACATGTTTGAAGAATCACAGGTTGTTAGAAGTTACTAGAGCACAGAATAAAGCATGGGGGATGGCAGGAGATGTCATGGATCAGACAGACTGGGATTGAAGGATTTGGAATTGTATGCTAATAGGTTCGGGCTTTATTATCTCTGTGATGGAGAACTACTGAATGATTTTCAGGGAGGTCATGGCCCAGCTATGGAGGGGGTTGATTGTGGAGAGACTGGAGGAAGGACAACCAGTTAGGCAGATGCTGAAATGGTAGACATAATTGATGGAAGCCTAAAGCAAGGGAGTTACAGTAAGAATGGAAAGAAAGAAGACGGTAGAGTGGACATGTTGCAATAGGTGTGACTCAGGGCGAAAAATGGTCTTTAAGATCAACATTGAGATTTCTGCCATGGATAAAAATGGTAACCATTACTAAGATGAACAGGCTGTATTTGGTGGGGGAAGATATTGGAGATTAAGATGCCAGTGGGAACTCTAGGTGGAGAAGTTTAGTATGTAGAAAGCCTAGAACTCAAAGAAAAGGTGAAGATTGCAAATACAAAACAGTACCATTATGTAAGTGGTAGCTGTAATCCTGGGGTTTGGTGAGATCATGCAAGGAAATAGAGAAGAGTGACCAGGACAGAACCCTGGGACCCACGATAGAGAGAAACAAAATTAGTCTGTGAAGGAAATTGGGAAGCAGAAGTCAGTGGAAAACAGCCAGGCATGGTGGCTCACACTGGTAATCCAAGCACTTTGGGAGGCTGAGGCGGGTGGATCACTTGAGGCCAAGAGTTTGAGAACAGCCTGGCCAATGTGAGGAAACCCTCTCTCTACTAAAAATACAACAAAATTAGCTGGGCATGGTGGCATGAGAATCTCTTGAACCCTGGTGGTGGAGGTTGCAGTGAGATGAGATGGTGCCACTGCACTCCAGCCTGGGTGACAGAGCAAGACTCTGTCTCAAAAAAAAAAAGAAAAGTAAAGTAAAAGAAATCAACGGTAAGAGAAAAACCATGAGAGAGGCTGTTAGTGGAAAGAATGCATCTATTAAAAAGAGTTTCAAGAAAAAATGTTTTGGCAACAATATTGAATGTCTCATAGAGGTCGTGTAAAATCATATGTATATAATATATATGTATCTATATACATATATGTACAGAGAATAAGTACTTTTTGTTTGACTTTTCTGTGTGTATGAATAGTAAACCAAATAATTTTTATTTCTGTGGAAACTGATGAAATTAATTTTTTTTCAAAAAATTTTTAGAGGCTTAAATTCTATCTTCAATCTTTGTTAAATTGTCTATACGTTTGTAATTGATTTGTAAGTAGCATTCTTGTGTCACCCCCAGTCTAGTTTATAACTATTTCAGATTATTTCACAGCAAAAAAAAAAAAAAAAAAAAAAAAAAATTCAGCTTTTTATAATCTTGAATTTTAATTATTTATTTTCATTTGTTCAAATTTATGGGGTACTTGTAAAATTTTGCTACATATATATATTGCATAGTGATCAAGTCAGGATATTTAGGGTATCCATCATCCAAGCACAATGCATTTTTGCTTACATAAAGCCACCCTCCTCTGCTCTCAGTTCATTCCTCTGTCAACTGTGTGTTTATATCCTTGGACCCACTTCTCTTCATCCCCCCTCCTCCTTCCCACTCACCCTGCCCAATCTCTTTTCTCTGTCTTTCTACTCTCTACCTCCATGTAATGAAATGCACTATAAAATTATTTATTGGACCCTTACCAAGTGCCAGACCCTATCCCGGTCCCTGTGGATGCAAAGATAAACAGTCTCTGTCTCCAGGTTCACATAGTTTGCATTCTTATCTTCTTAAACAACTAGAAGTCATGAGGAGACTGGGGAGAAATGCCGGATCAGATTGAAGCACAGAAGAGCTTTGCAGGTGAAGAGCAGAGAAAGGTGGTGGGGACAGACTAGTCTTAAGCAGTTGCCTCCCCACCCCTCCCCATTGATACTCCTGGGCTGAGTTACACACTCCTGTTCTCAGCAGAAGTAGTATTTCCACTGAAGGCAGCTTCATGCAGCCAGTCATGGAGGGAAGAGTAATTAATCGTGCTTTTCTGTGCCTGGTACTCTCTCCTCTGGGACTCCTCTCACTTCCTCGGCACCTAGTCAGGGATGAACGTTGGCTTTTCCCAGCATGTGAGGCAGGTACTACTTCTAGAACATAGGATCTCACAGGCTAAAACAAGCAGATACCTATTTATAAGGAAAAATAGCAAGTGATTACAGATTTCCTCAGCAGCAGTGTTAGAAGAGACAATGAATTCAAAACAAACTTAAAACATATATTAAGCAAGTAATCAAAAAGGCCTAAAACATATATTCAAGAAGAGATGAAATATATATAGTGAAAAAAAAAAAAAAAAAAAAAAAAAAAAAAAATTGGGTTAAAAGGAAAAAAAAAATAAATATTAAAAAAAAAAAAAAAAAAAAAGAAAGGAAATTGGTGTGTTGGAAGGTCAGATTGAGTAATTCTCAACAAAGGAAGAAGGAGAAAAAAAAGCTAAAAATACAAAGGTAAAGCTAGGTGATAAGAAAGAGTATAGTTGTCAACACCTGGGTAAAAGAGTCACCAAAGTAGAGAAAAATAGAAATAGGGAGGAAAAATTATTTAAAGAAATAATGAAGACAAAATCCTAAAATTAAAGAAAGATGTAAGACTGAGAATGAAATGATCAATAAAGCCCAAAACATAAGAAATAAGGGGAAAAAACACTTCACCTGGATCTGCTAAGTGGAAAACTTAAATATCAAATGAAAAAGAAATTCTAAAAGCTTAAAGAAAGAGCAGCCATGTTTTTTAAAAACAGGAAAATGAGGGGCCGGTGCTGTGGCTCACACCTATAATCCCAGAACTTTGGGAGGCCGAAGTGTGCAGATCACTTGAGGTCAGGAGTTTGAGAAGAGCCTGGGCAGCATGGTGAAACCCCATCTCTACTAAAAATACAAAACAACAACAACAAAAACTAGCTGGGCGTGGTGGCACACACCTGTAATCCCCCCTCCTCTGGAGGCTGACACACAAGAAGAATCACTTGAATCCAGGAGGCTGAGGTTGCAGTGAGCCGAGATCACGCCACTGCATTCCAGCCTTAGCGACAGAGCAAGACTCTGTCTTGAAAGTAAATGAAGAAAAAAAAAGGAAAATGAATAAGGACCTAGAATTTTTTACACAGCTAAAATATGAGGGTCTGGTAAAAAATATTTTCAAGCATAGAAGGCCTCAAAAAAACATACCACATAAAATTCTACCCTGAGAAAAATTATACATAAAGCACTCAAATAAAAGACAAACAAGTCTAGAAAATATGAAAGCTATATATGAAATAAAGGTCTTCAAATACTAGGTAAAGTTTGTGGTGTTTAAAATTTCTACATGAGTTTTCTATTACTGTTGTGACAAATTAACACTAACTTGATGACTTAAAACAACACCAGAACCTTACAGTTCTGTAGGATCAAGTCCGATGCACATCTTACTGGGTTGAAATAAAGGTATGAGAATGGTATCACTCCTTTCTGGAGACTCTAGGGCAGCAGTCCCTAACCTGTTTGGCACCAGAGACCGGTTTCATGTAAGACAATTATTCCACGATGGAGGCGGGTGGGGGTTTGGTTTTGAGATGAAACCATTCCTCCTCCGATTCTCAAGCATTCCACCTCAGAGTCTCATGAGGAGCATGCAAACTAGATCCTGCACATGTACAGTTCACAGTAGGGTTTGTGCTCGATCGTATGAGCATCTAATGCCAGCGCTGATCTGACAGGAGGTGGAGCTCAGGTGATAATGCTGTCTCCACACTGCTCAACTTTTGCTGCGCAGCCTGGTTCCTAACAGGCCATGGTGTGGCCCCAGGGGTTGGGGAGGCTGCTCCTAGAGAGTATCCATTTCTTTGCCCTTCCCAGCTTCTAGAGGCTGTCCCATTCCTTGGTTCATGGCCCTGTTCTCCATTTTCAAAGTAGCAGCCTTGATTCTTTCCAGTTATTCTTCAAAATAGTCACCTCTGACTCTGACTTTCTGACTCCTTCTTTTTTTTTTTTTTTTGAGACAGAGTCTCCCTCTGTCACTACTCAGGCTGAAGTGCAGTGGCATGGTCTCGGCTCACTGCAACATTTGCCTCCCATGTTTAAGTGCTTCTCCTGCCTCAGCCTCCCAAGTAGTTGGGATTACAGTTGTGCACCACCATACCTGGCTAATTTTTTTTATTTTTGGTAGAGACAGGGTTTCACCATGTTGGCCAGGCTGGTCTTGAACTCCTGACCTCAAGTGATCCACCCGCCTCAGCCTCCCAAAGTACTGGGATTACAGGCATGAGCCATTGCGTCCAGCCCCTTCTTCTACTTTTAAGGATACTTGTGATTAGATTGGGCCCAACTGGATAATTCAGGATACTCTCCCTATTTCAAGGTCCTTAACCTCCTTAATCACATTTGCAGAGACCTTTTTGCCATGTAAAGTAACATATTCATGGGTCCAGAGATTAGAATACAGTTATCTTTGAAGGTCATTATTGGGACATTTCTATATCTATATAGTAGGGGGGAGAAAGAGAGAGAAATTTAATATTTTATATATTAAGGGGTGTGAGAACCTGCTAAAATGGAAAGATATATAAAGAGAGAACCAAAAAAGGAACACTGAAAAGTGTTATATATTTAAATAATAAACTATATAGTTACATATATTAATAATTACAATAAATTTAACTGAAAAAACTTACTAATTAAAAGAAATTATCATATTGTATAAAAGCAGAACTGAGATCTAGAAACCTTATTTCATCAAATCTAACATATCATAGAATGTAAGATTTATATATGTAAATCTAAGGGGAAAGAAGAAATGCTATCAATTATGACAAAATCTTTTTGGTCATTTAGACTTTATGCTAGCTTAAACGGCTCTTTTAGATGTATTTAGACATATATTTTAATCATATATAACTAACATACACATAGAAAGTAAAATAGAAGCTGGGGCCAGGTGTGGTGGCTCAGGCCTGTGTAATGCCAGCACTTTGGGAGGCTGAGGCAGGAGCATTGCCTGAGCTCATGGGTTTGAGACCAGCATGGGGAACACAGTGAGATCTCATCTGAAAAGAAGAAAGAATAAAGAAGAGGAAGAGGAAGAGGTAGGAGAAAGAGGAGGAGGAGGAAGAGGAGGAGGAGGAGGGGGAGGAGAAAGTAAGTAAAACAAAAGCAAAGAAAATTAAAGTATTTCTAAAATTTCATCACATTCACTCAGCTCTCATGAATCACCTTTTTATTTCTCAATATTATTGTTCATGCTATCAAAAGCACTGGTGATTCAGCACTTCCTAAAATCCATAAAATAACTAAAAACCATTGGTTCTGTTCTCTTAAGACAACCTTGTGATTACGTAGAACTAGTCTATTTTGTTTACTCTTGTTTTATGAATGTTGCCAAACATACTGGATTAACACTTTTCTCTGCTCCTTTCCCACAGCCATGTGAATCTTAGGGGCTAAAAGAGCCCCCACTATGCTCTCCTAAAATTTGATTCCAAGCCACTGACACCCATTCTTCAAGTTGTGATACAGGCTCTTTTGATGCTTGTGCATGTACAGGCAATGAAAACTATGTCACAAATGCCACCTGGCTGACAGAGACTAACTTTCCATTAATTATAAGATGTATCTTGATTTCAACATTGTCCCAATGCCAAATTTGATATTTATCTTAGACTCCATAAAATAATGCATGTGCCTTTTACAAGGCTACAGAGCTTAAGAATACAGTTTCAAATACAGGATGGAAAAAGAAGTAACAGACTAACAGTAACCAAATGTAAGCTGCTACAGCTATGTAGAACTGCACTGTCCAATAAAGTAGGCACTGACTGCACTCCAGGCTAGTGTAAACTGAGATGTACTTTAAGTGTATAACACATACCAGATTTCAAAGACTTAGCACAAAATATAGAAAATATACAATATCTCATTAATAATTATTATATGAATTATCCATTTAAGTGATAATATTTTAAATATATTGAGTTAAATAAAACGTATTATTGGCCTGGCACAGTGGCTGATGCTTGTAATCCCAGCACTTTGGGAGACCGAGGTGGGCAGATCACCTGATGTCAGGAGTTCGAGACCAGCCTGGCCAATATGGTGAAACCCCACCTCTATTAAAAATACAAAATAATTAGCTGGGCATGGTGATGCATGCTTGTAGTCCCAGCTATTTAGGGGGCTGAGGCGTAAGAATTGCTTGTACCCCGGAGGCAGAGGTTGCAGTGAGCCGAGATCATGTCACTGCACTCCAGCCTGGGAAACACAGCAAGATTCTGTCTCAAAGGAAAAAAAAGTATTATTAAAATTGACTTCACCTGTTTCTTTTTACCTTTATAATGTGGCTCCAAGAAAATCTGAAAATACACATATGCCTCACATATTTCAATTAGAAAATTCTGATATATGCTTTAAGAACAAAAGCATTATTAAGAAAAAAACTTGGTTGCTACATAATAATTAAAAGTTCAATTCACCAAGAAGTTAAAGAAATACCAAATACAGAACTGCACAGGAAAATATTCTTAAAAATATGAAGCAAAATTTGATAGAACTTCTGGTAGAAATTGATAAATTCAACTATCATAATGAGAGATCTCACCACATTTTTCTTAACTATTGATAGATGAGGCTGTCAGAAATTCAACAGTGCTTTCAACCAAACAAGGATTGAAAATTAAAAGAAAAATTCCACAGTGATAAAGATATATGAGTAACACAAATAATAAGCCTGAACTTAATGGACAGATATAAAATTCTGTTTTAAGTTTAAATAATTTTAAAATAATAAGTGAAGAATATTTACAAGTTTTAAAAACATACTTCTAAATAACCCTAGGTTAAGAAAAAAATTATACTGGAAATTTAAAAATAAAATGTAGACTACTATAGGTGCTTCTGCTTAGAAGCCTGGAGTGACAGGTACTAAATTTATCCTCCCCCATCTCAAAGAATTATAAAAAATAATAAAATAGACAAAATATATGAGACAATACTTTTCAAAACATTGGACATCAGGCAATTTAAGACAGTGATCCATGAGAGATGAGAACCAAATGGGGTAAGCCCAATGATTGCCCCAGTTCACTGCCTTGAGACAGTCTGGTACAGGAAGGGGACCCAGGCAGAGGCAGTATAATCTCTGAGTTGAAGAGACAGGGCTGAGAATCCAGAGAAACAAACCAAAAAGACTAACATTCACAGGACAAAGTCCGGGGAAGGAGACCACAGAACTCCTTGCAAATGTGAAGCTGGTCTCCCTTGAGAATTCAGGTGAATGAACTGCAGAGGGCAGGAAAAGAACCACTGTAATGGTTAATTTCATGTGTCAACTTGACTGAGCCATGGGCTGCCCAGACATTTGGTTAAACATGCTTCTAGGTGTGTCTGTGAGAGTGTTTTTGGATGAGATTAACATCTGAATTGATTGTATAAAGGCAATGGCCCTCCCTAATTAGGGAGAAGTTGGGCCTTATCCAATCATCTTAAGTCCTAGCTAGAACAAAAGGTTGAGTAAAAGGTAATTTCTCTTGCCTGACTGAATTGGAACGTCAGTCTTCTGCTTTTGGACTCAAACGGAAACATAAGCTCTTCTTGGTTCTAGAACCCCTTCTGACTTTCAGACTGGAAATTATGCTGTTGGCTCTTTTGGGCCTACAACTTTGCTGGCTGCAGATCTGGGGCCATTTCAGCCTCTATAATCATATAAGCCAATTCCTTCTCTCTCTCTCTCTCTCTCTCTCTCTCTCTGTCTCTCTCTCTCTCTCTCTCACACACACACACACACACACACACACACACACACACACACACACACCCTATTCATTCTATTTCTCTGGAGGAGCCTGACTAATACAGCCACCCCAAAAGATTAAAGGGAGCAGTACCTGCTGCTCACCCAAGGCCAGGAACAGTGTCTGCTTCTACCTGCCAGAATAGAAAAACTCATAATTTCCGGGAAAACCAAAAGAGTAACCAGGAGGGTCTTGCCTCAGACATGGGGAGTAATTAGCTCTAGACTAAACACAGCGCTGGTTCTATCTATTTGTTCTATCACAAATCATAAAAGCAGGACTGGAAAAAATCTGACTGTTTCCAAGAAACTTAATCTGCACCTCAGAACAAAGTTCAGAAATATTTATAGCAATACCGAAGGATCCGGCCCCCAACAAGGTAAAAGTAATGGCTGATGCAGTAATAATTACTACATGCAAAGAAACAGAAAAATACAACCAATAATGAAAAGAAAAATCAACTAAGAAGCAAGATGACCTGATACAGATATCAGAATTGGCAGACAATGATTTTTAAACAGTTATTTTTACTGTCTCTATACATTCAAAAAGTTAAAACCCTGTATATCAAATCTCATAGTATACAGCAAAAATGACATAAGGGACCTTTTAGATATTAATGCTTATATTAAGAAAGACAAGATACTCAATGCATAGGAGAGAGATAATACAAATAGAAGCAGAAATCAATGGAATATAAAATTATAGATACAACAGAAAATGTTAACAAAGACAAACATTGGTTTTTCAAAAACAGACAGGCTGGCTGGGTGTGGTGGCTGTTGCCTATAATCCCAGCTCTTTGGGAGGTGGAGGTGGCAGGATCACAAGGTCATGAAATTGATTTCATCCTGACTAAGAGGGTGAAACCACATCTCTACTAAAAACACAAAACTTAGCTGGGTGTGGTGGCATGTGCCTGTAGTCCCCGCTACTTGGGTGGCTGAGACACTAGAATCGCTTGAACCCGGGAGGTGGAGGTTGCAGTGATCCAAGATCGTGTCACTGCACTCCAGCCTGGGCAACAGAGAGACTCTGTCTCAAAAAACAACAAAACGAAAACAACATTAAGAAAAAACAAATAAAGCAGATAACCTTCTGGCAAGATTGTACCAGGAAAAGGAGAAAAGTCACAAATAAATAGTATTATGAATTAAAACAATGTATAGCCTTACTGGAGATATAAAATGTAATAAGAGAATACTATTACAATCTGTATAGCAACAATTTGAAAAATGGTACCCAATGGACAAACTTCTTGAAAAATATAACTTAATAACCAAATACTGGCACAAGATCCACTTCTAAGCTCGTTCACTAGCAGAACTAGTTCACTGCTGACTCTTGGAAGGAGACTACTTTCTCATTCATAGGCCTCTCCAACCATGGTGTAAGTATCCTCATGGCATAATGGCTAGAGGGAGAAGAATTAAAATCAGCTTCATGAGTGGAAGAGTATTCAAGAACACAACTATAAAATGGAAAAATTTATATTTGAAAATTTTATTTTATTCGAGACAGTGTCTTGCTGTCATCCAGGCTAGAGTGCAGTGGCACCATCATGGTTCATTGCAGTCTCAAACTCCTGAGCTCAAGTCATCCTCCCACCTCGGCCTCCCAAGTAGCCAGAGCTATAGGAACATACCACCACAACTAGCTAATTTTTTTGCAATTTTTGGAGAGACAGGTTTTATGATGTTGCCCAGGTTGGTCTCAAACGCCTGGGCTCAAGTGATCTGCCCTCCTTGGCCTCCAAAATGCTGGGATTACAGGCATGAGCCACCATGCCCAGCCTAAAATGAAAAGATTTAATTAAAAGTTAAAATTAAGTGAAGTGGGCAACCTGAATCATGTCCCTCTCGACAGAATACAATGTGAAATGCACAATTTCACTATTAAGTATCCTTACCAATAATGCATAAACTGAACTTAATCAAACCTACCAGACCAGTATACAATACAGAAAATATTGTATGCAATACAGGGATATTGAAACAGGTTAAATGACCACAAGAAGAAATGATCAGATAAATGTACCATGTGGGAACCGTTTCAGAACAGTCGGCTTAAATATAATCTCACAAAACACAAATGAAACAGAAGATAGAAGACTTAAAATAGAGATATAATAAACAGATATAATTCATATATCTCAACTGTATCTCAGATTTTTTTAAATCCAAAAGACATTTTTTGGAAAATTATGGATATTTGAATGCAAATGCTGTATTAGACAGTACTATGGAATTAGTGTTACTTTCCTTAGGTTTTGATAGTGGTGTTTTGGTTATATAGGAAAACATCATTCTCAAGAAATGCATAGTGAGGCATTTGAGGAAGCCATGATGTCTGTAATTTACTTCAAAATGGTTCAGGAAGTGAGAAGAGAGAAAAGAGGAAGAGAGTGGGGAAGGAGAAGGAGGTTGTGAAGAAGGAGGAGGAAGAGGAAGAGGAAGGAAGGAGAATGGCAGAAAAGAGCGAAGGGAAGGGGAGAGAAAGGGAGGGAAGGGAAGGGAAATCAAATTTGGTAAAGTGATAATTGAGGAGTCTAGAGTAAGGGTATATGAGTTTTATTGATACTACTCTCAACTATTTTGAGGTTTAAAAATTTTTTAAAATAAACTTCCGGGGGACTTTTTAAGACTGTACATTTTAAAGACTATACAGGTAAGACAGAACTAAATAAAAAGGTAAGCCAAGGAGTGATGATTCAAGATGGCAGCAGTTACCTGAGGTTTGCGCAGTGGTCAAATGAGATGATGCAAAGAGAATCACACATACATACGTAAGTTATTGTTCAGGATCCAGTTTTAATGTTGGGTTAGGGTTTCATTGGCATTTGCTACATTATTACTATAAATTAATAATCATATAAATAAGGATGTCCATAAATGCGCCAATGGTGGGAATGTGTCATGAACCAAGGATTACATTAGTTCACTTCTGTATTCTTAAGTCACCCCTGCCTATTCCCACAAAAGCACTAAAAATAAACAACCGTGTATCTTGAGTGGAAAATTCTAGTGATGTGAGAAAGCCTGAACCTACAGCTATGTAAGAATGAGTTCTGAAGTGTTTCATCCATTTCATCTGAAGCTAATGATTGTGGCGTTCCAAGAATAATGAACAAACTATTTTAAATACTCTACTAACAACCAATGATTCAACCTTCTCTAATCACATTCTTATTTAAAGAAAATGGTATACTTCTACTGTGATTTAGAAAGATATTGGTGAGAATGAAATTGTCATTCAGACACAACAGTATAAGAGGACAAAATATATAATTTATATGTATCAAAATTAATAATGATATTTCAAGTAATTTATCATCTTAAATGAGTGCCGTGTATTTACTTTATTGCACATAAGTGGAATAGTGAATGCTGGTAGAGAAGCTGGGCTTTGAAGTCAGGAAAATCCTGGATTCAAGTGTCTATTCTCCCCCTTGCTAGCTGTCTGGCACTGCATGATTTATCTAAACTCTTGAGATGTCAGTTTCCTCATCTGAAACTGGCTCTGCACTAGCAGAATTGTTGCATCTTTAAAGATAGTCCATTTAAGGTACTTAGAACAGTTCCTGGAACAATTCTAAATATTATAAAAGTTATTATTACCATCTTGAAGCATTTAACTGATTACTTTTTCTACCTACCTACCTACACACAGACACACACACACACACATATACACACACACACATACACACACCCTACTTACTAAATTACACTATTATCAGTAGCTTAAATAACAAAACAAATTTAATAAGTACATGTTGCTCAAAAAATGAAAGAAATGTTAATACTTCTTAACACTCTCTTCCCTTTTCTTTAGATGGTCTCTAAGGCTCCATCACCTCTAAGATTTTATTACTCTATAATTCTATGCTTATTGCCTTTGTGAGTGTTTAAAAGCCATTAGAGTGAAGATGAGTTTATTTTTAGTTTGGGGTTTTGTTATGTTTTTGTTATTGTTGTTTTGAAACAGAGTCTCACTCTCTCGCCCAGGCTGTAGAGCAGTGGTGCAATCTTGGCTCACTGTAACCTCCACCTCTGGTGTTCAAGCAATTCTCCTGCCTCAGTCTCCTGAATAGCTAGCATTACAGGTGCCTATCACCACACCTGGCTAATTTTTGTACTTGTGTAGAGACAGGGTTTCACCATTTTGGCCACGCCGGTCTTGAACTCCTGGCCTCAAGCGATCAGCCTGCCTTGGCCTCCCAAAGTGCTGGGATTACAGGCTTGAGCCACTAGGCCTGGCCTGTTATGTTTTTAAAGATGGAAGAAGATGTTCCATCATCTTCAAATGAGTGTGTAGTAGAACATACCCATTTGAATTTGGTAATACATTGTACTTATGGTATATGGACAAATTCCATTTCAGAATTCTGTTTGCTCTCTTGGCCTCTTTGCATTCCTCTCCTTAAGCTATTGAAAAAGGTACTTATAAATCTTTTTAAATACTACAGCTTACTCTAGAGATAATTCATTGTAGATATGATAGCAAATGCATTCTAGGAGTCTCAGTTTGCTCCTTCCTTCCTCCCTCCCTCCCTCCCTTCCTCCCTTCCTTCCTTCCTTCCCTTCCTCCTTCATTCCTTCCTTCTCTTCCTTTTAACAATATAAAGTAACTGAAGAAAGTTACTCTGATTAAAGCGTTAATATATTATAGTGATCTTTGGATTATGAACAATTGTAAAGTTAGCTAAGTGGCAATGTCTTGAAATTGTAAGTAAAATATTATTGACAGTATATTAACCTTTTTGTGTGTGGTCATTATAAAAACAACATAAAACTAGTTGGAAAAAGTGTTTATAAATGATGACACATCCCATAACACTAAGTGAATAATTCTGTATCTACTTACTTTTAGTATAGGTTCATGCTTTTACAAACTTGCTATCACTGTATGTATGTCTGTGTATGTAGTATTTGATTAAGAAACGTACCCTAACTTACCTATTTTATCATTTCCCTATTAGATTCTAGGTTGGCTATAAATTTTTATTAATTTAGAAAATGGTGTAATGAACTTTTTCAAGTATGTGATTTTATTCATATAGAATTATTTCCTTATGATAAATTAACAGTAAAAAAATACAAGTTGAAAAACAAAACAGTATGTACATTATAGATCTTTATTGTTTATTACTTTCCAAAAGTGTATGTGTATGTGTGTGTATGCTAAAATACAGCAATAAATATAATATAGTGCTAACAGGATATTATCTGTAGATGAATATATCAAAGAAATACCTTCTCAAATTACTTAACTAAGGGTACACACCAGAATTAACTTTTACCAATCTTTCTTTCTTTTTTTTTCACTATAATCAATAAGAGATTTGGATGTAATATTCACCATTCAATTTAAACGAAGATTTTTCAATTCAATGCCATAATGAAATATTGATTATTGTAAAAAGGCTAAATGCCATTCAGTTTTCTGATTTTGTCAATCCAGCTTTATTGTCTTCTAAAAGTTGATCCCTTGAACTTACTGAACTGTCTAGAACTACAACCCACTAAATGTACTTGTCATATTTTTCTTAGCCATGGAGTAACCAAATTAAACCTGCAACCATTACAAAATATACACAAGAAAATAGTTGACTTGTAGCAGGTGGGGAAAATAGCAGCTTCGTCTATTTTACCAATTTGTCTCTACTACCCTCTAGTGGAATCACAGTTGTAATATCTTTGCAGCATAGCCTCCAGATTAAATACACACACACACACACACACACACACACACACACACACACACACACACACAGAAATTTATTGATTTTAGCTTTATAGAGTTGGCCCCAGCCTTGGATGTTATGAACTCCTAGAGAGAATTGTCTTTTAAATGGCATTCTTGCTCCTCTATCTTTCCATGCTAATCCTTTCTGAAAGTACTCTCAGATTAATCTGTATAAAGGAAAAATCTGATTCTATCATGTCCCTGCTCAATCAAGCAAAAAGAACCTTCCGTTCTTCCCATTGGGTTGCTTGAAGTGGCGCTGGCAAACTCCCCGTGGTGGCTTCCAGAGCTCTTCACAATGTGAATCCAACTCTCCTTCCATTACGCTAAGCCCTTCACCCCCTGTACCCTCCCTACCTCCAAACAAATCCCACTCCTGGATATTCTCTCAACCCTCCCCATGTTTCCCTCTTTCTGCCTAGAATGCCACACACCTAGTCATCTCCACCCTAGAAACGTCCTTCTTCCATCTCTACTTGCCAAAACTGTGCTCATCTTTCAAGAATTATTTCAAATGCACTCTGTTCAAGTGTAACACGCTCCTTTCATCAGTCCTGAGCAAGCCAGGTGCCTTTACGACGCTGCACATGCACTGTTGCATATGCTGTGGATGTTTTTGCCACTCCCACTGTCCCTTACTATCATTTAAAAGGATAACATCATCTTTCCTTCCAAACCCACCACAGGGATCACATCATTAATGAAGCTTATCTGCCTTCCCAAGAGTTATTTTCCTTTCTCCTGTGACCCAGGAGCAATGTATGTAACTTTCTGCTCCAGTACCCACTACCAGAGCTATTTTTGTAAGAATAGATAGTAATCAATGAGATTAAGAAAAAGAAATCATGTGTGAAGAGATTGCCTCAAGCTAAGCAATGATCTAAGTAAATGTTACCTGGATAACTCATTTTATGATCAAAGCATCACAACTGAGTACTATTATTATCAACGTTTGGATTGAGAAGGCACAGAGAAATGAAATACTGCCCAAAGTCATAGATGAGGTAAGGCAGGAGCCAGGAGTTAGAAAGATTTGAGCCGAGGCCATCTCTAGATCTGAATTTTTAAACACCCTGTTGGCATATTCATTTTAGAAGGGTGCTTTGTCATGATAGCACAGCCAACACGCCTTGGAGTCTCTGGTTTAGGGATTGGCTGTAGAAGGAAAATATGATTCCAGGGTTAAGAAGAACTTTCGGTTTTGTCTTAAGAAAAGGTTGATTTTTCTCTTTAAATTATTTTTCTTTTTATATGTCTCCCCACCTAGATTCTGAAGCATGGAAGGGCAGCTTTGTATCTTAATCTTGTTTCTGTAGCCATTATTGAAGCTAGTGCTTGGGGCATAAGAAAGGCACTGATAATGTTATCAAATGTTACTAACACAGCAAATCAATTTTTTTTTCATTTGCTTTTGTCTCATCTGGATGTGATGTCTCTTCTCTTTGTATCCCCACCACACTTGGTTCAAAAACCCAGCTGAAGGAAGGAAGATAATTGGCATAAAGAAAGTATAATCATTTGTTGCATTATTTCTTATCTCGGCTCCTTCTCTCAAGCTCCAAAATCTCACAAATCACCACTAAAGAACTTACTCATGTAACCAAACACTATCTGTTTCCCAATAACCTATGGAAATCAGAAAAATTTAAAAAAATTTTTAAAAGAACAGATAGTCTAGTTCATCTTTGTATCTTTAATGGTCCTCAGATAATGTCAGGTAAACAGAAGACACTCCATATTTGGTGAGTGGAATTGATGCAGTTTCAAGCTTTTGCATAGTGCCATGTGTGGTACTTCAGCAGCACATCCGTGCTGTAAAATGATGCACAGCACGGAGCCAGATAAGGGATATTCAGAAGGAGGCCCTCAGGCACTACAAGACTCTGAGGTGCTTGTCTCGTTTTTGAGGAAAGAATAAATTATATTCCAGATCGTTTTAGCAGTAAGAGAAATGTTATTGTAGCTTTGCTCTTTGAAATTCCTTAATTATAGTAAACATTTAAAATGAACTAGAATATTTCATGATGTTAAATCTCAGACCTGTTTCATTTCAGATGACAGAATAGTGAGTGAAATTAGAACTTCATTTGTTCAACACCATCAGAACATGAGCTTTTATATTAATTCCTTAACTTGCTGATTAGAAATTTAATCATAACCCATTGCCTTTGTTCGGTGCGATGACTTTATAAAGATAAAAACTTAAAGAATCACTTCTCACTCTGCATTTTTAGTTCTGGAAGAAAGGCCTATCTTAGTCATAAGTAGTATTGTGATAAAGTTTGAGGGACATCAGAAATCCATAAAAAATATAAAAAATACCTAAGCAATTCAACTACAATGACTGCCCTGATCATTTCTCTCAGCTTCAACTACATATAAAATTGTCCACAGGAGTTAGATGCACCATGATTCTAATGAAGCTTAAGTACTGGGGCCCTGGCTTTGCACAGGTCCCTCTTATGACTCTGAGATGGATACTTAGCAATATGCTCATGTAGCATGTTTTTGTAAAATGTATACAGTAAGATATTTTAATTACAATTGATTAAGGCTGCTGTTTGTTTCCACTTCCATTCCCTATCAGTCACATTTTCCCACCTCTCCAATGGCATTGAATGACTATGAACATTTTTGGGATTCAGCCCAGGGAAATTGAGTTGAGGATACATTGCTGTGATCTAAATGTTTATGTCCCCTCAAAATTCATAGTTGAAATCCCCATCCTCAAAGTAATGACATTGGGAGGTGGGGTCTTTGGGAAGTGGTTAGCTCATAAGAAGGGACCCCTCATGAATGAGAAGAATGCCTCTATAAAAGAGGCCTGAGAGAGATCCCTTGTCCCTTCTACCATCTGAGGTTCAAGTGAAAAGAGCTGTCTATGCAGAATCAGGCCCTCACTGTACAATGAATCTGCCAGAGCCCTGCTCTTGGACTTCCTGACCTCCAGAACTGTGATAAATAAATTTCTGTTGTATATAGCCACTCAGTCTATGGCATTTTGTTATAGCAGCCCGAGTGGACTAAGACCTACTTTAGATTGGAATTAGTGGTATCTAGTTGTTTATCCACAGCACTTCCAAGTTATTGCCAGCAGTCCCAATGGAGGCACAACTCCCAGGAAACTCTTTCCACCTGCTCTGCAAACTCTCTTGGCATCTGGAAGTGAAGGTGTAAGGTCAAAAATCTTAACTGAACCAGAAGTAGGTAAGTAGTGGGTAGCAGAGGAGAAGTTAACCTGTGGAAAGTTCTTTCAATTATCAGATGTGGCTGGACATGGTGGCTCATGCCTGTTAATTGCAGCACTTTGGGAGGCTGAGGTGGGAGGACTGCTTAAGCCCAGGAGTTTGGGACCAGCTGGGGCAATAAAACAAGACCCTATCTCAACACCACCACTGCTCCCAAAAAATTAGCAAGGTGTGGTGGCCTGACCTAGTCCTAGCTATTCAGGAGACTGAGGCGGAAGATCACTTGAGCCCAGAAGTTTGTGGTTACTGTGAGCCATGATCGTACAACTGCACTGTAGCCTGAGCGATAGAGCAAGACCCTGTCCAAAAAAAAAAAAAAAAAAAACAAAGCAACCAACCAAACTTAAACATATAACATTATAAGCAGACAGGACTTGATTTTCATCATTATCTCATGTAAACTGAGCTTCTCTTATGTCAGGAATATACCCATTAATACGCCATAAACAATTATAAAAACATAAGATAATTTTTGGAATCTAGAATATCTGGAAACAACAAGTTAGGATTACCATAACTCTCACATATGTGGGGCACACACTTAGTGCAGCAGTACAAACAGCTCAGATGTGAAATAAATATTTTCTCAAATTGAACAGAAATTCTAAAAATTTACATGACATAACCAATAATGAAATAGGAAGCCAAAGAAACTTTTTTGAAATGATCACTCATACAAAACCAGTTTGGATTAACCATGCTAGAGGTAAGACTAAAGTATCTTTTCTCTCTACATAGAAAATATTATAAAATTGTGTCATGAAAATACAAAGATGAAGGAGCTTGTAAGGTGAGTAGATAACAAAACAGTTAAAATATGATTTGAATAACTACAGCTAAAAAAAAGTAGGACAAAAGGCATTATAAAGATGTGTCAAGCAATTAATAAAAATAAAATTTGTGGATTTTGTGATTTTATATAATTTTACAACTTAAAAAATTCTGTAATTTTGTGATTTCTTATTCTTAATACATATTCCCCCTCACACTTAATTTTGCTTAATCTATGGTATTTTGTTATAGCAGCAGGAACAAACTTAGAAAGGGATTCCTTTCTAAGTTTGTTCCTGCTGCTATAACAAAATACCATAGATTGCGTTGTTTATAAACTATTTCTCACAGCTCTGGAGGCTGGAAAGTGCAAGATCAAGGCACCAGCAGATTTGGCATCTGGTGAGGCCTGCTCTCTGCTCCCTAGATGGTACCATCTTGCTGTGTCCTCACATGGCAGAAGGGCAAAAAGAATGGACTCTGGGTTCTTACATGGCAGAAGAAATGGAAAGATACCAGCAGCTCTCTGCAGCATCTATTAATAGGGCATTAATCCCATTAATGAAGGAAAAGCCCTCAAGGGTTAATAATCACCTCTCAAAAGCCCTACATCTTAATGCCATCACCTTGAGGTTTAAATTCCAATATATGCATTTTGGAGGGGCACATACCTTCAAATCATAGCAATCCTTAAGTGATACGTAGTTCAGACTGCATGAAACTCACACCTACCCTTGGCCATATCCAGTCACGTGGCTGTCCCACAGTACTTCACTGTCAATATGCCTGAAGTGATGCTCCATGCCCCATAGCTGCCCCTTAGCCTCTCTCTAGAACAGCAGGCCCCTCAGCCTGTTGCAAAGACACACACCCGAGTCATCCCTGATGGCTCCTTCTCCCTTATTTAATCCAGTCCCAGCTCCTAAAAATATCTCATCGTCATTTCCTCCTCTTGAAACTGATTGCTATCTCCACAAGTTCAGCACCTGCTGGGGCTGTTGCAGAGCCCTCCAATGTCTGCCGGCTCTGATGCTGCCTCATCAGCCCTCCTCGTGACTTTTCCCTCCTAGCTCCCACTTATGACTATGTCACTCCCTTATTCACATTTTTTTTTTCAAGTCCAAACTTTAATCCAAATCTTTTAGCATGACTTTGAACATTATCTTCAAGGTGTAGATATTATTAAACTCCCTAGCCTAATGTTTATGACACTTGCTCAGCCCCTAGAATCTATTTATGTTCCAGCATACTGAATTAATTTCAGTCAGCAAACTCACATTATTTTTTCTTGTCATTGGATCAAGAAGCTATCCACAATCATTTAACTGCTTGGCAAACTCTTTTCAATCCTTAAGACTTGGTTCAGTCACCTTTGCTATGAAGCCTTGCTGAATGCCCTCTCCACTAGGTTCTATACAGAGCAGTCTTCACCGTATTGCATTGTAAACATTTGCACCCCACCTAGGTGGAGATCCACATCTACTCACCTGGTATCCTTGATCCTCTTTAGTCCCAAGGCTGATGTATGAATCTCTTCTCCCTACACCATGCCCAGTTTCCAAAATTCCAGAGAGATTAAGGTGAATTGACATGTATGCATTTAAAGTACAATTACCAAGAGGTTTAGAGGGATCTGTTTCTCTTTTGTCGGGGTGGCGGTGGGGGGGGGGGATGAAAATGGTGAATATGGAAGTTGTGTATGACAAACTTTTATTATCTGTATTTTACATTTTGAATTAATTTTTTAAAATTTACAGAAAAGTTACATTACCTTTATAATCAGAAAAATGCCCAACTGTGTCATAGCAACAATAGTATTTTCACTTGTGATGAAAAGACTTGAATCTATATATCTTGCATTTCCTATCACTTTTCTTTCTGAATTAACATGAAGAAAGATCAATCTTCTTCTTTTGGATATATTTTGCAGCAATTTTTACATTTTTCTTTCTTTTAATATATTTGTCTGTATAGAGACAGGGTGTTACTATGTTGCCCTGACTGGTCTCAAACTCTTAGCCTCTAGGAATCCTCCACCTTGGCCTCCCAAAGTGCTGGGATTACAGGTATGAGCCACTGTGCCGGGCCAATTTTTACAATTTTTATCCAGTAGCAGTGGAGGCCTTGGCAAGACTGATTCATTCATTCATTCATTTGTTGATTTTGGGGCTGGGGTAGTACATTCACATGGCTCAACATTTGAAGATACAAAACTCTCCTTTCTCACCTCTCTGCCAGGTCACTCTTGTGTTCCGCAGAGGCACATCTGTATTAGTTTCTTCCGCCTCCTTCCCAAAGTATATTTTCTTTTTTTTTTTTTTTTTGAGTTGGAGTCTCACTGTGTTGCCCAGGCAATGTTGCAGTCGTGGCTCACTACAATCTCCACCTCCCAAGTTCAAGCAATTCCCCTGCCTCAGCCTTTGGAGTAGGTGGGATTACAGGTGCCTGCCACTACACCTGGCTAATTTTTGTATTTTTAGTAGAGATGGGGTTTCACCCTATTGGCCAGGCTGGTCTCTTGGCCAGGCTGGTCTCAAACTCCTGACCTTGTGATCCACCCGCCTTGGCCTCCCAAAGTGATGGGATTACACTTGCGAGCCACTGTGCCCTCCTGAGGCGTATTTTTAAGCAAATGTTCTCAAATATTTCTTATCTAAAAAAACTACTTGTCTTGGCCTGGGCTGCCACAACAAAATGCCATAGACTAGGTGGCTTAAACAACAAAATTTTATTTTCCCTGAGTTCTGGAGGCTCGGTGTGCAAGTTCAGAGGGTGGGCGACATCAGATTCTGATGAGGGCTCTCTTCCTCACAGACAGAATTCTAACCTCACATGGCAGAGCGTGAGAGTTACCAAGCTGTTCGGCCTCTCTTCTTAGTGAGAGCACTAATCCCATCATGAAGGCTTCACCCTCATGACCTCATCTAAACCTAATTACCTCCCAAAGCCCCATCTCCAAACATCACCCCAGCTGGGTGAGAACCTCGATATATGAACTTGGGGAATTGGGGGAAAATAAACATTCAAAACGTAGCAAAACTTAAATATAAAAAAAAAATAAAAATAAAAAAGACTTGTGTGCAATACCATTCTTTTCCTTCCAAAATGGAGTTTACCGAAATATAAATATGATGCTTTTCAGAGCACATACCTGCCCTGCTCTCCTTTCCAGTTTTTTTTTTTTTTTTCGTACCACCTCTAGGGTAGTTTTACTAAACTGTGGTTCTAAGGCTGTGTGTACCTCTCCTGCTCAGATCCTTCGGAACAGTGTTCAGGGCTCCTCAGGATTCTGACTCCAAACTCCCTTTTCTGACTTTAACATCACAGGATGCAGCACTCCCTGCATTTTACCATGGGGGGCACCCTGAATTACTTGGATTGACTTTCTGGCCTCTGTGCTTTACTCATACTATTTCCTCTGTATAGAAGGCCCACACCACAATTCTTTCCCCAGCATTTGCTCAAATCTCACTTCTGTTTGCATCAGCAATTTCCTCCTCTGTGTTGTCACATCGCTCTATAAAGTAAGTTGCAAGGTGAGTAGCAGAAGAGAATCCTCAGTAATCATCATGCTCCCCTACTCTCAACACCCCCAGCAGTAATTGAATCTTATTCATTTTTGTGTCGATGAAGCACAGTGTTGCACTTTAGAGACACTACATAGAAGTTTGTCCAAAGGGTAATAAATTGTATTTGCCAAGATGATAACATGGATTTACAATAAGCTCTGAAACTTTATAAAGATGATTGAGTTAAATTGGTACACCTAGCATCACAGATGTGGAAGCTTGTGGTCTTCTTTATGTTGAAGGTAAAATGGATGTAATGAATTAGTTGCCATTTTTAGATGATACAGACATTGGATTCCTTGCTTAAGCCTCTCAAAGAGAAAGACATATTAAAATTGATAAAGCCAGTACCATAAACTGCACAGAACAGCCTAGAGCCTGAGAGCATTTCTTTGGGGCAGTTTTCATTTAAAAAATGAAGTTTGGATTTTAAAAGTTATTAGGCTCCAGCAGGAGTTCTTAAATTCCTACCTCCGCCATGAATCCCAAATGCTCTGCCTCTGTCACCTTGGAGCAAAAATTATCAAGATTGAGCCAGATGCAATGTATAGCACCAGACGATAGACGCAGCTCATTGTGTAAAAAGGTATTAAACACTTAAATGCATGTGATATAGTCTATATCACAAGGATAAGGAAGTTCCATTCCATATCCTAATTTGGGTCTTCTAATACATATTTGTAGTGGATGTGGCAATCAATCTTTGTTCTATGTCCTATTAGGGTCAATGCAACTAAAAATCCTTAAAATGGAGACTTTTATTATGTCTAGCTCTGTTTTATTTATTTTAAAAAGCCTTCAGAATGGTGTTTAGGTTGAGCTGGTGCTTACACCTGTAATCCCAGCACATTGGGAGGCCAAGGCAGGAGGATCGATGGAGCCTAGGATTGGAGGCCAGCTAGGGCAACATGAGGAGACTCTGTCTCTGCAAACAAGCAGAAGAAAGAAAGGGAGAAAGAGAGAGAGAGAAAGAAAGAGAAAGAAAAAGAAAAGAAAAAAGAGAGAGGGAGGGAGAAAGGAAGGGAAGGAAGGAAGGAAAAGAGGGAGGGAAAAAGATATTTAAGTGCAATAAATGCAGAAATCTCTCAAGGATATTGTGGAGAGCAATGAAGACAGAGTTTTTGACATTGTATTATTTAAAGCATAATTTAAGTCTGTTTTTCTCCCCTCATAGAATTGTGAATTTTTGTGTTTTCATAATATTTAAGCCAGGCGTGAAGCCGGACGTTGTGCCCAGTGCCTGTAGTCGCAGCTACTCCGGAGGCTGAGGCCGACTGCTTGAGCCCAGGAGTTGGAGGCCAGAATGAGCAATGTGATGAGACCCAGTCTCTAAAATATGCCTCTCTATATATTTAAAATTCTTATGTGAAAATATTTTAAAATTTAAAACATTTCAAATGTTTTTAATTGTGTAATAAACAAAAATGTAAAATTAATTTAAAATTCAAATGAGGTAGAAACAAAGCACAACGATATAAATAATAAATATTCTTTTACATTTTTGAGGCAGTCTGTTGAGTTTTCCATTTCCTTCTTAGGGTGACTGAAATGTGCTCTTTGGAGCCAGCCCGCAAATCATGCATTTAGAAAAACATAACAAGACACTGCTAACCCTAAGTATTAGAAGTTAAAGTAATCTAAATGTAAACACAATATCCCTTTTTTGTTTTGAGCGATGAGCTATTCTGAGTGCAATAAATTTGAACTGTGGCAATGCTGGGAGAAAAAACTTAAAAAAAATAACGGAGCAAATTGTAGCTTCCCGCTCCGCTGACTAGAAACAGTAGGACGACACTCTCCGGGCTGGAGGAGAGCGCCCGCCCTCCTGCTTTTTCTCCAGCCGCTCTTTCCTCTTTCTTTCGCGCTCTACCCACCCACGAGGCCTGCCCAAGCGTAGCTGGGCTCTGATTGGCTGCTTTGAAAGTCTACGGGTTACCTGATTGGTGGATCTGGGACCCTTTAGCGCGGCGAGTTTGAAACTGCTCGCACTTCGCTTCAAAGTTGGCTCTTGGAAGTTGATCGGAAAGCGACGCGGCTGTGGTAGTTGCCTCTGCGGCCGCCGTGGGATAAAAAGCCAGGTAGAGTGGCTGGTGTCGGGGTCGCGCCTAGAGGCTGGCCCGGGGGCCTCAGAGGGCGAGTATTGAGGAACGGAGTCCTCTTAGGAGGCCAGGCTTGGGGAGCAGGGATCTGCGCAGGGCCAGGCTGGGTCTCTGGAGGGCAGGCAGGGCCTTCGCCTAGGCCGGGGCCTGGGCATGTGAGCCACACCGGGCCGGCTTTACAGGGAGGCTGAGGGAGCTCAGCCGGGGCGTGGGGGTGGCGGTTGGGGCTGCCTGCAGTCAGGGCTCGAGGTCGGCTTCTCAGAAACTTCCTGGGGAGGCTTTCGGGTCAAGGTTGAAGCACAGTCCGCTCCCCCACGCTGAGCGCCTGCGAAGTGGCAGGCTCCTTCCTGGACCCGCCCCCTGCGCGCCCTCCCATCCTGCCTCGGGGTGAGAAAGCGGGGCCGCACCTGGGCCAGGTACGGGCGCAGGTTCCTAAAGCCAGGCCGCCCTGAGAAACAGCTCCCGGAACTCGTGGGCCTTCTCCGGCTGGCTCTGCCCACGGCCCCGGCCCACCTGGAGTTCTTAAGAACACTCAGCCCAGGCACTCAACACTCAAGAGCAGTGTAGTGCAGTTTTTGTTGTTATTGTTGTTGTTTTCATTTAAAAAGATATACCTCGGCTTCCTTCTGGATTGATTTTTCTTTGAAGATGAATGAGAAATAGAACTTAAAAATCTATTCAGAGTGGGCTTTCTAAATGATTTTATCGTCAGTGATGCGTGTTAGAAAAATCGAAGTAATTATGCCTGGACTTCTGACGTTTCATTGGCAAACTTCATAGGAAGTTTCAGAGGAAGCCTTGAACTTCTGATTGTCAGCTCTTTTTTTTAACCATTCATTGTGATTCAAGTATACAGCTTTTCTGCTTGTACACTTGACATTGCGTAGGCTATAATTTATTTGTAGAATTGCACTTTTCATTATTTTGTTTTAGCGTGCTTAAGTGGTATTTCCTACTCGTGCAGAAAGTACCTTGAAAGTCTTGAGCATGTTTTTCTGTGACCTCTACAAGCAAAGGAAAAAGATTAAAATTGTCACGTGGGCCACTGTAAACACTTAAACGTTTTTGCCGCTTTAAACACAATCTTCCTAATGAACAGTCTGAACATATTTTAGTTCTATACCTTTAAAAAATCGTGTTTTGAATGATCTTAGGAATATCATAAAGCGGTATAAATTTGTTGAAATATTTCGGCATAACTTTGGAACATGCTGGTACTACTTTAAAGTGTCAAATGGTACATTCCGGGTTTTGTTTGGAAAGAATAGACAAATTGATTTCTGAATTTGAGGGTTATTTTGATTGGAAGACGCTAAATACTATACTAGGATGGAATATACAAATGTTTCCAATGTCTCAGGAGTCAAGAAGGATGGAAAGTTATTGTAGGAGTTCTTACTCCTGTAAATATTTGAATGTAATTAATATTTATGGAATACTTACTATATACTGCAGTATGCACTGTGGGAAATGCTTTATATATAGTATCTCAATACTTAAAACTACTTGAGTTAGTGGCATGTAATTAAGTCAGTTTTTCCCTTCATTTTAGGATCTACCATACCTATTGACTAACTATGGAAGATTATACTAAAATAGAGAAAATTGGAGAAGGTGAGTGGCTTTAGCAATATAAAATTTTTTGGAATGATTCAACAATGCTACTACCAACTTCTGTAATATGAACACATGTAAATATTTATTAAAATTTAACCATTAAGATGTCTTGTAATACCAATGTACATTAATATTTGTTGTTTACATAGTAACTTAAACACAAATTTGTTCATATTTCAAGAGAATCAAAATTATTGAGTCCCTAATGATCCTTCCCCTCACCCTGATAGTCTTACATTCTTTTGATACCCAACACTTACAGCATTACTTTTGTTTTGAAGACACTATTGATAACTTGTACATGTATTGAGGGGCAGAGGTTAGGGCAGCAGCATTATACTAATTTCATAATATATTTTTAGTCTCAGTTATTTTTAAGATGATAAATGTTTTTATTCAGATTTTCTAGACTGGTTACAATAATTGACTTAATCTTCTATTAAGTCAGTCTTGACTTAAGTTAATCTTGATATTTAGTTACCTTAAGTATAAATGACCTGTCATATGTACATGTTTAATCTATTCTAAAACTATAACTTATATATATAATCATTCCCTTTCTGTGGTGCTTGAAGGAATCTTTAGCTCTATATATAGCACAAATCATATCCCTTAATCTGTCCCCTTGACTCCCCTAACAGAACATCCAAGTTTCTTTCCAGGAGTTTTGACATTCTCAATTTTCCAAATACAAAATAATTTGCTAATAGAGTCCAGTTTGTATAGGTTCTGCCAGAAGAAAATCCCCAACTATATTTTTAATGTGATCAAAGACCCCACTTGGCAAGAAGTAGTAAAAAAACAATGGGGCTATACTGGAGGGAATTTAGTGAAATAGGAATGACTAGTTAGCGTGGTGTTAGATTGGATGTGTGTGTATGTATATATATTTTTTAATCACTTAAATACCTAATTCATACCCATTCTAAATGAATTTTGCTGCCGAATTAAAAATATGTGAATTAGTGTGTCTAATGCCTTGTAGTATGTTTCTTAAATCTCCAAAGAATTAGTGTTCATTGCAGTTTGGCATAAAAGGAGACTGTTTTTTTTTTTCCTTCATTTCGTTTTTATTATAGCCTGCTTAATTTACAGCAGGCAGAAAATAAGCTGGGTCTTGTTTTGATCCAAATATTGATGTTTTAAAGGTTGTACACAATATTTGTTAAAAAGAACATATAAAAGTACCTTTTTAGAAATCTCTCTAAGAAAGAAAATACAAAGTTTAACCCCACAAGTTTCCTCTTTTCTAGAATTACAAACTACTGCTACAGTTTTAAATAGACATTTTGTTGTTTAAACTATACATCCAGGAAAATCTAAAAAAATTAAACGTGCATTTAAATGATTGCATAGAAGAATATGAACATTAACTGCAAACAGTAAAGAAATGAAAATTAGAAATACTATCGAATATACAAAGGTTCTAGAATAATCAATCCTTTAAACACATTCCACAAGCAGTATTTAAAATCCATCATTTTATTCTTTACAGGCAAAGCCTAGATTCCAAAAACCAAAATTGAAAAAATTAATCCTCTAAAAGGAATTGTTTCTCCATAATTCTTACATCTGTAAGCAAGGAATCTGATTTTTAAAGGTGCTAGCTTTTTATTCTGAAATGAAAGTGGACATGTCAAGTCACTTTTGTCCCCAAAACGATCTTTCAGAGAAATACTAGAAATTATAAATGGTTAAGGATATTACTTCATTTTTAGTCAGATACTACACTGATAATCAAAAACTCAGATGTGACTCTGGCTTAAAACTGACTAATCCGTTTTCCAAAATTATTTTAAATTTCATGGCACCACGTAATGGCCTAGAATGAGTGTTGTCTTTCAACTTGCCTCATATTAAATAAACTGAGGTATGAAAAGCAGGCCTCGCTCATAAAGAGGCAGGCAAATTTTGATACAAATGCACAGGCCAACTGCTGTAAGCATCAAAAAATTTCAGTTCTTTTACACTATGCACGCGCACGCGCACACACACATACACGCACGCAAACACACACAAAACAGCTGCTTTGAAACAATTTACTCCCTTCTAACAGCAGTAAGAAAACTAAGCAACATTATGGTCAGCAATGTTCCTTAAACGTTAGAATAGCTACATGAGAATATTCCTTTTTCCTTAAAATTATTTTTGTCATCGTCGACCTCAAATTTTAAGATAAGTTTTTGTGTTTTCTATGTTCCAAATCTTCACAGGAACAAGAAAAAAAGCAGTGAAGCCTCCATGTTTCAGTCAAAAACTCAATCTCCCTGAAAATCCTACCTAACCCAGCTGGCATCATTCCCCAAGACAGTGGGGTTAACAAAAGAACTAATCCACACTTCTTCATAAGTAATTATCATGCCCAGCTAATTCTGTCTTTTTAGCAGAGGGGGTTTCATCCTGTTGGTCAGGCTGGTCTCAAATGCCTGACCTCATGACCCACCAGCCTCAGCCTCCCAAGGTGCTGGGATTATAGGCATGAGCCACCACTCCCGGCTCTGCCTAAACATTTTGACAAGACATAAAGGCCCACCCTGAACCTAAAGGTGTCTGAGCAGTCATTGCTGTACTGTGGCTACTACTACACTTTTGTATCATTCTGTCTTATTAGCAAGCTACATTTCTAGGTTAACCGTTCTACCAAATATGAATATGAAAGTTTATTTTTAATGAGACAATGTTGCAAATTATGGTCAACCAACATCTTTTCACCAAATACTTCAAGCATAAAAAATGAGAAAATATACAGAGACACCACAAATTGGTAGCTGCCCATAACATTAAACAAACTGGACTCTTAAGAGTGGCTTCTCAACAGCATATCATTTTAATTATAACCATTGCCTGGTACAGTGAGAACTAACAAATGTTTTTTAAGCATCATTACAACATTGTATTCCTGATAATTTAAGTAAACCAAACTGTGAGTAAATGATACATGCCTAAAAATGACTGTGGTTTATACTATCAGTGGCCACTGGACTTAAGACTAGTAAAAGATCTTGATCTAGATTTTGACCTAGACCGAGACTATGATCTTGACTGAGATTTGGATCTAGGTGGTTCTTTCTTCCTTGATTCCTTTTCAGGTCTTGAGCCAGACTTATAATGTGTTTTGGAATCTGTTTTAGAGGTGCCTCTAAGTTTTGGTGTGAGATGCAGACCTAGAACGTGATTTATGATTTAGCCTTCATTTCTTTCTTGGTCTGGGACTTGGACCGTAATCTTGAATTGGATTTAGATCTTGAAAAAGATCGATTTTGGTGTTTGAATCTATCATTGTCAGAATGGCTTCTGCTACGTCGTGGTCTTCCAGTCCATCTACTGTTTCTAGGACTATACGATCTTCTATAATTGTAATCAAAAGACCAAGTTCTTTATCTCCTTTCGTAACTTCGGCTTCTTGAAAGTCTGTATCTGTCGTAATCATCATAGCATGAAGAACTGTACACATTCCTCCCTTCTTCGGCTTTCATCTGATTTGGTGTCTTTCTATCCTTCTGGGCAAACTGTATTTCAATCTGCCGTCCACAAATCTACTTTCTGTCCAAATTATGTAAAGCATCTTTATCATGACGAACATCCTCAAATTGAACATTGAACATAAGCAAATCCTCTTGGACTGCGAGTGTTGAAATCAAGTGGAACATACACATCAACTATAGGACCATAACGACCTAATTCACGCTGTAAACCTTCAGACCTGGTGTCGTAGGCCACATTCCTGACGAACAGAGACGTGTTTGGGGGACGCAGGTAGCGGGACATGGTGATGGCGTGTCTTGGCCGGGTGCACTAACGGGTTCAGCAAACCGTCCGCGGCTCAGGCGCTGAAGCCTCGGACATACACAGCCAGAGGGCTCTGCTACGACAACCGCCTCCTCTCTCTTTTTTTTTTTTTTTTTTTTTAAGATGAGGTTTCACCATGTTGGCCAGGCTGGTCTCGAACTCCTGACCTCAGGTGATCAACCCCCCCACCCCCACCCCCAGCCTCCCAAAGTGCTGGGATTACAGGTGTGAGCCACCGCGCCTGGCAAAAGGAGACCTTCTTAAAGTGTAAATATATTATTCTTTAAGATGATAGAACTCCAAGCATACAAGAGAGTACAGATTTGACTCCTGAGAAAAGTACTTTAATTGCTACTACAAATAAGAGCAGTTAAGAAGGGAATTTTAAATTTAATCCGCTACATACATGTAAGTCATAAGACCCCCATTCTTCATTTCTAGCAGTGTGACAGTTGTAAACCCTCTAACTTTTCTGGATTTCACTTTCTCCCTCTGCAAATGGTGATAATTGGACTTACCACAAAAGATACGATTATTCAATGGAACGGTATTATGGAAAGCATTTGAGTGCTTTAACTCAGAAAACCTTTAAATGCTTATCATTTGAAAGTTGTATTATTATTATTATGAACACTGTTTCCTTACCAGCCTCATCTAATGCCACTCATTTCTAATTTGGATTTCTTTGATGTCCTCAAATGTATCCTGTGACTTGGCCTGTGAGTTTTGGCAATGGCTGTTCTTTCTACCTGGAAGCCAGTCTCTACTGGCTTCATTTTTTTTTTTTTTTTTTAATCTCCTCGTCTAGTCTAAGAGCATTTTGTAGTTCCCTTTGCATCATGCTTAATATCCTTTTTAATTACTGTACCATGGGTCCTTGAGAGCTGGATTTTTGTCTTGTTCACAACTGTTTGCCCACTCCTTGGCAGTAGTGCCCAACGCACAGGAGATACACAAATAGATAATAATAACATCTGTTTTCCTTGTTTGTTCTTCTGAACTTTTTTTTTTTTTTTTTTTTTCTGGCTTGTATTGTCTTTTCTCCTCCAGTGCCTGATTGGTTTGGATTATGTGCTGGATATTATTTTGGAAAAATGAACTTGTGGAAATAATTGGAGGCCTAAATAATCCACACACAATTTTCTTTTGGTTCTGCCAGGTATCTGGTTAAAGTCTAGTAGTAAAGTACTGTTTTTAAAGTTACATTTTTTCCCCTCAACTTTTCATTTTGAACATTTCCAAATCTATAGATACATTGAAAGATTTATGCGTGAACTTGTAATACTTTACCAAGATATTGGTGTTTTGTCATATTTACGTTGTGTGTATGTTAGCATTGTTTATTTTTTATTTTTCTCATTGACAGATTTTAATTGTACATGTTTATGGGGTATGGTTTGGTGATTTGATACATGTGTGTGTTGTATGATCAAATCATAGTAATTAGCCTATCCATCACTTCATTGTTTCTTTGTGGTGAGAGCATTCAGATGTTTTGCATTTTAATGCATTTCAAATAAGTTGTAGAGATGTTCTCCCCCTAAATCTGCGTGTATATTCTGAATATTCACCCAAGGTCATGCCTTTCATGTGGCAGTTAATACCTCTTTAATTCTGATTTAGAATAGTCTCTGCCTTTTCTCTCACTTTGACAGTGAGTCTTGACAACCTAATTCATTTCTTAAATACATCCAGACTTTTCTATTTTAAATATTACAAAAATTGTTCTCTGGCTTCTTCTGAATTACAGAAATCTGAGTGTTGTTATACTAATCCTTGAACTCCTTCCTGTCTTAAGAAAATGTCTTTTTGGATCATGGAGTAGCTGTATCCGTAATAGTGGAACCTTACCTGGCATTTAGTAGGCGTTTGATAAATACTCGCTTAATGAAGGTCTTCTGCTTGTGGGCCTCCATAACTTGATCATATCCTACATATTTTTTTGTTTGTTTGTTTCCTGGGATAAGTCTTCTGTTAGATTTAGACTAATCTCCTGGGCTTACCTGTGTTAATGATTTTTGCTTCCTTAGTTATTCATATTTAGTTAGATACCCTAGAGTATTTCTATCTTTGGAATTCTTAGTTCATTTTGGAGCATATATGATGTATTTAAAAAATAATTTTGGATGATTAATAGAATAGTTCTGCTTTGTTTAATCCCATTCCAGTAGTTTGGTGAGAAGTAATATTATCTCTAAAATTTAATACCTTGAGTGTTGGCCACTGGTTAATCAATTGTTAATTCCGAAAATTATTTAGGATTAGATGAGATTGTACACTTGAGGGAGAAGAAAGGGTGCTAGAAAAACTGAATTTACCATTAACTGCTTCTTTGACTGTATTATGCAAGTGATCTTCCTGAGATCACTTTAACAGTATGCCAGATGAGTGTGCTACCAGTTTACCTACATTTTGTGTTTAATGTGAGCTTAATATACATCCAAAAAAGTATAGATTTTAAGTGTATGAAGGTTACCTACTTTTAAGGATGGCTGTGAGGATAAAATATAGTCACTTCTCCTTTAACACAGAGTAATTTTGCTTATCAACAAGTTATATATTGATCCACAATTGAAATAATATAAAATGACTTTTATGTAAGTTTATAGTTTTAAAATGACATCGGTATTTAAGAAAACAGACTTTTGTATAGAGTCTCTGTCAAAAAAAATTAGAACAAAGCTTAAGTAACATCAATTTGCTACTGCTCAAAGGGCTTAATATTCTAACTAAGCAATTGGTAATTTGCTGGTTGTTAGCCTTTTTGAAATATTGGTACCTTCAGGGAAACTCATAAAAGCTATAGAAGAGGCCTTCTTCCTAATCACTTTTGAAGTTAAACCAATGCCATGGAAAGCAAAACCTATTCAACAATATTTTATGTGTACTTAAGGAGTTCAGGATCTTCCTAAACTTTGACCCAAATTTACAAAGACTTATCTAGGGAATTCAGTGCTGCCACATATATGATGTATTTTAGATAGTCTTCTTGCTTATTACCATTTCATTCCCTGTATCCACCTCCTCCCTCCCTACTGTCCCTTACTATTGACATTGCTCATTACCTGAAGCCAATATATCAAAATCAGTGTTTTCATCAACTTGCAAATGGGTGTGAGGCTTTCCTAATATATAGTACATATTACGTGCTTTAATAGGTCTAATAAACAAACACCTGGTGTTTTATCTTCATTCTTTTGAGAATGAGGACTGTTTACTGTATTTGAGATACAGATGAAAGTGTTTTGAAAAGCATAAAGCACTGCAGAATTTTCTAAAAGTGTCCTGGTGACTCTTATCAGTAGTATTTCCTGAGCCCACATTTTTACACTATATTTTATGCCAACTTTATTGCTGGGTAGGATATTGGCAGGAGGTTAATTTTAATTTGCAAATGATCTATTTTCTTCTGTAAAATATGCTGGAACATTAACGGTAATTTAAATGTATAGAAAACTTGTGATGACTACATGAATTATATTTTTAAGCCATACAGATTGTGGCAACTCTCAATTTCTTTTTGGAAGCAATGAGGGTATGAGTAAGATATTTCCCATCTGGCCATGCCAGACATTTCTATCATGTGACCCCTATGGTATTCAATAATCTTAAAATCTTAGTTTGACCAGGTATGGTGGCTCAGCACTTTGCGACGGTGAGGCAGGTGGATTGCTTGAGCTCATGTGTTCCAGACCAGCCTGGGCAACATGGTGTGAAACCCCATCTCTGCCAAAAATTAGCCGGGTGTGGTGGTGCGTGCCTGTAGTTTCAGCTACATGAGAGTCTGAGGATCCCTTGAGCCCAGGAGGTAGAGGTTGTATTGAGCTTTGATTGCCCCACTGCACTCCTGCCTGGTCAAGAGACCAAGACCCTGCCTCAGGGGAAAAAAAAAAAAAAAGATCTTTTAGTTTGTGGGTTGTGTCACACAGTGTATTATTTACTTTGTTTCAGGTACCTATGGAGTTGTGTATAAAGGTAGACACAAAACTACAGGTCAAGTGGTAGCCATGAAAAAAATCAGACTAGAAAGTGAAGAGGAGGGGGTTCCTAGTACTGCAATTCGGGAAATTTCTCTATTAAAGGAACTTCGTCATCCAAATATAGTCAGGTATGGTATGATATCTGAATGTAAGCCATTTTCTGCATGCTATTTTAAATGTAAATTTCAACTTGGAAATCTTTACATTTGCTTAATTTCTTGATCTAGCCTTACTGAGTGGACTAGAACCCTACTATTTTTGTTAGCTGAGAATGCTGCACTTATGTAAAATAGAATAGGCTGTTAAAGCAGGAACAGAGTCACAGGAGCTTGGTAATGTAGATTAATATTTGAGGCTGGAAAAGCAAGGTAAATTGGCCATAGGAATAAAGCCCTTTTTATAGAGCTTTGCCAACTCTCTCTTAGGAGTTCTAGTGCCTGAAGACCCTTCAGTCGGAGTCTTAAGAAAGGCAGCTAGGTCAAATGAAAAAGATTTTTTTCCTTCAAGTATTTGCATTGGGTGTTTTCGGGGGGCTGTCTTCCTAATAGCCTAAGTTAAAATCTAATCGTATTTGGCTGGGGCTGGAGATTGGAAGTAGCTTTTAAGGCCAGATACCACTTAAAAATTTATTTGTGTAATTGACTTCAGTGAAAAGATAAGCTCTGAGCAATTAGTAGCCAATCTAGATATGTTCTTTTGGAATACAGGTTACTTATAAGTAAGCACCTCCTGTTCAAGGCTTAATTTTAAATTATTGCTCTGAGATTCCTTTCCCAAATTTGAGTTTTGTGTTGTCCATTAGGGAAGCTAGTATGTCTTCCCCACTTTTTATTATAGCAACTGTGAAATTATGGAAGGAGTTTTATTTTGTGAAACAGAGGTCAAAAATGTTTGCTGGATTCTTTTTTCATATAATTTTTTTTTTTTTTTTTTCAGTCTTCAGGATGTGCTTATGCAGGATTCCAGGTTATATCTCATCTTTGAATTTCTTTCCATGGATCTGAAGAAATACTTGGATTCTATCCCTCCTGGCCAATACATGGATTCTTCACTTGTTAAGGTAAAAGCTTGCCTAATTTTATTTTTAATTTTAATTTTTAATAAAATTAATTAAAATATTAATTTTATTAATATTTATGCACTGTGGATATAAAGGGATTATATATAGAAGTCCCTGCATTTTATGGTAATATACTTGAAAAAAGTGTTAGAAAATAGAATAAGAAACGTATTTCATTTTTCTCCCTCACAGTTAGTTTATGCAGGTTAGAGTTACCCATGTTATTACCAGATAGTGTTTCTAGTTAAGTAAAAAGTAGTGCCTGAGATAACATAGAAGTGATAAGTATTGTTAGAAACTAGGGTAGTCTGGTCTTTCTTTGGCTGTTAGCTATACAAAGTAATGAAAGCCTAGGGCAGAGTGGTAGTTGTAGGTGTTTTATTCTGGTTTTGAATATGTTTTGGTCAATTTATTGTAGACATTTATTATATTTCAGTTAAATTATAAAATTGTATAGTTTACTGAAGTAATATAAAAGTGTCTTATTCTTACACCAGTTCTATCCAACCACTCTGCAGAGGTAGCTGTTGTTAGTTTTATTTGTAATCTTTTACTTGTATGTTCACTTTGTATGTATATAAAGATTTTTTTTACACAAAAGGGAATTATTTGCATATATATGTGTGTGTGTGTGTGTGTGTGTGTGTGTGTGTGTGTGTGTGTATACATATTTTCCCTTTTTTGTGTAAAATATGACATGTAGATCTATGTCCATTTACATGTCACCTATAATTATTTAAACCACTTCCATATTGATGAACATTTATTTTCCAACTTGGTTATTGTTGCTCTTATTAACAGTACTGCACTGAATGTCCTTATAGATAATTTATCTTTGTATGCAACTTTATAGGATAAATTTTTAGAGCTGGAATGATTGATTAAAGATGTTTATTTACATTTTGATAGATATTGCTGATTGCCCTCTAAAAAAACTTTTAGCAATTTACTCTTAAAATACTTATGGTGTATAACACTTACTGTTTTAGTACATCATTTCCAAAACTTGGTTTTATCAACCTTTTAACTATTTTACCAATCCATTATGTGAAAAAGGCATATTAATATTGTTTTAATTTTAACACTTCATATTTAGTAATTATAAACAGCCTATACCTATTCTCCACTATTTTTTATTAGGATATTATCTTTAATAATCTTGCATGACTTTTGGACTTTCTGCTTTTATGCATTGCTGAAGTCTTCCTCACTCAAAGATTGTATGTATTAGAACAATTTATGTCAGTATTTTTCTTGTAGATTTAGTAAGTCCTGTCCCGCACACACACTTTTTTGTCTTAAATTCTGTATGGATCAAGATTTATTTTTATTTAAAAGCTAGGATACAGATTTAGCTTTATCTTTTTCCATATGGCTAGCCAGTTGTTCTAACTGGTTTTATGTTCAGGCAATGATGGTTTTACTTAAAATTTTTCAATTTTACAATGAAGTGAAAGTGATGCACATTCACTAGAAACTATACTTCATTTACCCATACAGCCATTCTGTTTTTTCACTTTCAGTACGGTGTTCAATAAATAACGAGGTATTCAACACTTCTGACTATATGCTAATGTATTTTAAACACATTTAAGGTGGGCTACTCTTAGCTATATTTGGTAGGTTAGGTGTTTTCAATGCATTTTCACAAGATATTTTCAACTTAGAATGAGTTTATCTGGATGGAGCATCTGTTGTGTTTTGTTTTGTTTTTGAATGCCACTTGTCTTTCTAAGATGGAGCATCTGTATTATTTTCCAATTTCAGACTAAGTAATTTTTCTGTTTACTTTATATTTTTGTAATAACCATGTTACCTCAAATGACAGTGATGTTGTAAAGCACTTTTCTCTGAACTACTAAGCAGCATTTTATGATAATTTTATCCATTTAAATATATAATCATAATATCTTCTTTGCCATCACTTTTAGAATCTAATTTTTTCAAAAAGGAAATGAATATGTAAAAATGAAAGAGAAGGCCAACCGTATTCAAGATAGAAAATAGAGTTAGTTGGTAGAGGTATATAGAATAAAATTCAAGAAACTTCTGTGTAGAAAACCAACTTGTAATTTAAGGATCGGGGACCAAATTTTTTTTTAAAAAACTAAATGAGTTCACATGGTTATAGAACTATAGACATATATATATGTCTATAAGATGAAGATCATTTTCTTAAGTGTACAAATATGATGTTGTATATAAATGGGCTTCCCACCCACAAATGCTTATTAGCCTAAAATGGCCTAACAGCTTTAGTGATTATTTCTTTGCATCCTAATTTTTTATATCTTTGAAATAGATTGATTGTTTAGAAAATCGTATGCTTTACTTAAGTTTCTGACTTTTATTTGCTTTTTCCAGAGTTATTTATACCAAATCCTACAGGGGATTGTGTTTTGTCACTCTAGAAGAGTTCTTCACAGAGACTTAAAACCTCAAAATCTCTTGATTGATGACAAAGGAACAATTAAACTGGCTGATTTTGGCCTTGCCAGAGCTTTTGGAATACCTATTAGAGTATATACACATGAGGTAAGTAGAATAGTGGTTTTTGATGGCTTCTGAATGTGTGTGATTACTAGATTTCTTTCTGTATTTGTGAAGTTAAAAAATAACTCAATAAAAGATATCTACTCTGTGCCAGTATCAGTTTATTGCCTGTCAGCTCCAAATTCATTGCATGCTATTTGAAAATGGAATCAAAGCCTTTTAAGTATTTTTTTTTCTTTGCCAGCTGCTGTGTTGTTAAAGTAGAGGGTACTAGAGAGATATGACAGGAGGAAGGGTTTCCCTAGCTACAGTTTTTACATTCTCGTTATTTTTTACTTGATTTATATACGTTATTCCCATCCTTTGTTATAGTTTAATTCTTTATATTAAACTCTCCCCACTCAAATCACCATGTCAGTTTCTGTCTCCTGACTGGACCCTCCCTGATTATAGTCAGATTGATTCAAAAACAAGTTTTGTTCCTTAGAGTATATTATTTCTGATACATTTAGGAATTAATATAATTATGTTTGATCTGTGTTATATTGCTGACTTGGCATTGAGTGTTTCTGAAGGAAAGGGAACATTGTATAGTAAAGGATTATTGAAAAGCTGTCTTCTGTGGAGTTGTCTACCCTTGACCCAGATACTTTCTCCAGATCAAAACTTATAACTGATTATGTGCCTTGGCTGCTTGTTAGCTCTTTTTATCATTTTTTTACATGGCTATATAAATAAATTAAGATTATTTTGTTTCCTTTGTCTTAAACAAATACTATTGACCTCATTTGCTTTGTTCTAAGTTAGAGGCAATATTTTTACCATTATGATAAATATACTAAAATGGTTGGTTAGTTCTAGATCTCTAATAAGCTGTTATTTGACTTATTCATTTTTTATTAACACGTTATTCTACATATTTATGAGGTACAGTGTGGTATTTGGACACATGTATGTAATGTGTATTGATTAAATTGGGGTAGTTAGCATATCCATTGGCCTAAATATTTATTATTTCTTTGTGTTGTGAGCATTCAAAATTCTTTGTTCTGGCTATTTGAAAATTTACAGTAAATTATTAGTAACTGTAGTCAACTTATAGTGCTGTCGAACACTAGAGCTTATTTTTCCTATTGAGCTGTAATTGTATCTATAAACCAGCTTATCTCTAGCTTCCTCTTGTAAGCCCTGAATAACAACCATTCTACTCTATGGCCGTTAGATCAACTTTTTAAGTTTTCACATATGAGTGAGAACATGTGGTATTTATCTTTCTGTTCCTGGCTTATTTCACGGCTCTTCCATGTCGCCATAAATGACAGGATTTCGGACATATACCCAGCAATGGGATTGCTAAATTATATGGCAGTTCTAGTTGTAGTTTTTTGAGGATCCTCTCAAACATTTTTCTTAATGGCTCTACTAATTTAAATTCCCATCAACAGTGCATAAGAGTTGCCCTTTCTCTGCATCCTTGTCAGCGCTTGTTATTTTTTTGTCTTTTGATGATAATTATTCCAACTGGGTTGTGATAGTTCATTGTGGTTTTGATTTGCATTTCCCTGATGAATAGTGATGTTGAGTACTTTTTCATATACTTGCTGGTCATTTGTATATCTTTTGAGAAAGTTTTATCCAGATCATTTGACCGTCTTTTAAATTGGATTCTTATTGTTATTTTTTGCCATTGAATTTCTTGTATATTCTGGATATTAATTCTTTGTTGGACGAATGATTTGCAAATATTTTCTCCCATTCTGCAGTTAGTCACTTTGTTCTGTTATGTGTTTCTTTTGCTGTTCAGAAGCTTTTTAGTTCGATATAATCCCATTTGTCTATTTGTTGTTGCTGAGACAGGGTCTTTCTCTGCTGCCTATGCTGGAATGCAGTGGTGGGAACAGGGTTCACTGCAGCCTCAAACTCCTGGGCTCCAGTGATCCTCCCACATCAGCCACCTGAGTAACTGGAACCATACACAGGCAGACACCATCATGCTAGGCTAATTTTTTAAAGTTTTGTAGAGACGGGGCTCTCAGCATGTTTCCCAGACCGTTCTTGGGCTCATACGATCCTCCCATCTTGGCCTCCCAAAGTGTTGGGACTATAGGCATGCGCTGCTGTACCTGGCCTTATTTGTCTATTCTTGATATTGTTGCTTGAGCTTTTGAGGTCTTACCCATATGATTTTTGTCCAGATCAATATTAATAGTGTTTACCCTGTTTCTTCTGGTAGTTTTATAGTTTAAGGTCTTATTTAATCCATTTTGAGTTCATTTTTGTTTATGGTTGGATATAGGGGTCTAGTTTCATTGTTCTGCATATGGATTATTCAGTTTTCCCAACACCATTTATTAAAGAGATTAGCTTTTCCCTAGTGAATATTCTTGTCATCTTTCTCAAAAATGAGTTGACTGTAAATACATGGATTTACTTCTGTATTCTCTTTTCTATTCTATTGCTCTATGCATCTGTTTTTATGCTAATCATGCTGTTTTGGTTTCTATAGCTTTGTAATACATTTTTGAAGTCAAGTGGTATGATATCTTCAGCTTTGTTCTTTTTGCTCAGAATAGCTTTAGCTATTTCAGGTTTTTTTTTTTTTTTCCCCTTGGTTCTATATGAATTTTAGGATTTCTTTTTATTTCTGTGAAGAATGTCCTTGATATTTTGATGGAGATTGCATTGAATTTGTAGATTGCATTGGGTGGTAATATGGTCACTTTTATATTAATTCTTCCAATTCATGAACATGGGATGTCTTGTCTTTTTTTGTATCTTCCTAAATTTCTTTCATCAATGTTTTAAGTTTTTAGTATAGAGTTTATACATATCCTTGGTTAAATTTATTCCTAGGTTTTTAAAAGTATTCTTTGTAGCCATTGCAGATTAGATTGCTTTCTTGATTTCTTTTTCAGCTAGTTGGTTATTGGTGTATAGAAATTGTTAATTTTTGTGTGCTGATTTTGATTTTATATACTGCGATTTTGTTAATCAGTTCTAAGAATTTTTGGTGTAGTCTTTAAGTTTTTCTATATATAAGATCATCTCTGCACACAGGGACAATTTGACTTGCTCCTTTGCAATTTGGATCCTCCTTCCTTACTTCCTTCCTCCCCTCCCTTCCTGCACTTTGTTCAGCGTTACCCCAAATCAATGATTTTGGTTTTTCAGCAGGGTTGGTGGGGGGTGGAGGAGATAAGGCTCTGTATAACTGTCTTGATCTTTAGTAATTTGGAAAGCAAAAGAAGATTTATTATGCTTTTATCTTTTTTCTTCTAATGAATAGAACTTAGAAATGAAATATTGATCTTAATTGTGTGTACTTTTAATTGATTTAAACAATATTATTGGTGATAGTCATACAACCTTTAAAGGACAGGCCTAGTAAAAATATAAATGTTCAAGTTTAGGTAATTTTATGCACCACATTTATTCATTGTAAATATTTGCTTTTTGATAGGTAGTAACACTCTGGTACAGATCACCGGAAGTATTGCTGGGGTCAGCTCGTTACTCGACTCCAGTTGACATTTGGAGTATAGGCACCATATTTGCTGAACTAGCAACTAAGAAACCACTTTTCCATGGGGATTCAGAAATTGATCAGCTCTTCAGGATTTTCAGGTAGAGCTATTAAAAACTCAAATAATAAATGTAACATGTAACAATGAGATTACATTTATGCTTTAACTAAGAAATTTTTGTTTAACTGTTTTTTAGAGCTTTGGGCACTCCCAATAATGAAGTCTGGCCAGAAGTGGAATCTTTACAGGATTATAAGAATACATTTCCCAAGTGGAAACCAGGAAGCCTAGCATCCCATGTCAAAAACTTGGATGAAAATGGCTTGGATTTGCTCTCAGTAAGGAGTGCCCTTTATACTAACTTTCAAATTATTGATGATTCTGAATGTATTCAATTCTTTCTTTTACCTAGGAAGTAGGAAGAAAACAAACATTTTTGAGCTAGGTGTCTTATGTACATTGTATTATACCAGCTTCATTTTAGATATCAAGAGGCGCTAGTGACTTTGAGAGGAGGATTTAGCATTAGTTCTTGTTTTTTATCTGTCAAGTAGCTATGGACATTCTGAAGGAGAGGCCAGGGTTAATACACATTTTTGTTGTTTTTAAATTGCTGAACTATAGTGGCTTTCCTTTCTAGCATTTTTGTCACTACCTAGCCTACTTAGTTTATGCTAGACATAAGTGTTTTCTTATTGGTTGATATTTTTAATTATTAAAGTCATCGTCTGAATAAGCTTTATTTCTCCCTTTGTACCTAGCTTCTCCATCAGAAAGATCTATTATACCATTGTATATATTTTCTCATTGGTCTTTGGGTTTCTTTCACAGTTTAAGACTTCATTATGCCACCAAATTAAGCTTAGATTTCTCCCAAATCAAATACTATAAATCAGATTCCTTAGTCTAGCCACAACTGACATATATTGAAGTGGATAAATCTTTGTTGCTGGCATTGTTCTGAGCATCATAGCTTGTTTAGCAGTATGGCATCACTGTCTTTTACTCTCTAGATGTCAGTAATATAGTCTTCACACTTAGGACAATCAAAAGTGTCTCCAGATATTGCCAAATATCTCCTGATGGGCAAAGTCTACCCTGGTTGAGAACCATTAATGTAAATTAAACTGATTTCAAATTTGAACTTTATCATTTCTTAGCTCTGTGAACTTGGGCAAGTTACTTCCCTTTGAACCTCAGTGTCCTCATTTGTAAGATGGCACTAATACCTACTTTTAGTTGTGAGAATTGAGTACCATGATTCATCTGTAGCAGTTTGTATGGTGCTGGTTACATGAGAGTTCAGATGGTAACTAGTTAGTAAAATCTCTAGTCTGCTTGTTGATTTTATTTTGTTTTATAAGATTAGTGTTTCTTAAAGATCAAATTTAACATCACTCCTAAACTTTATTTAGCTTTTCCTGGTGGGGCGTAAACTAACTTTAACACTAGGTTATCTGACCGTAATTCATTTAGTGACTCATTTTTAGCTATTTTTATAACACATTGTGCTGTGGAGGGGTTTATTTGGAACTTGTTGAACGCTACATCAGAAACTGCCATAGTTAATTGCCATTTCAAGTATGTTGTAAATAAAATAACTCAGGATGCCGTTTAATTCTCAGTGTAAATATAATTAACTAGTCATCTTTCCTAAATTTATGTCTTGGTTTTAAAGCTATTTATGGATGCTTGAGTCTTACCATAATTGATAAAGAGGTTATTGAGAATATCTATGATGTATGAAGTGGGTTATTCTAGAGCTAAAGGGTGAAATGTAGGGGATGAGACATTTGTGTGGTTTGGTGTTAAATTAATGGAAATGCTCATTTAATAGATATTCACTGATAGTTTTGGTTTATTGCTAGAAAAGTTAAGGCTTTACGGGGATTTTGTAAACAATGGTTTATTTCATAAATAAGTATCTCATTTTCATTTTTCTCCCAGAAAATGTTAATCTACGATCCAGCCAAAAGAATTTCTGGCAAAATGGCACTGAATCATCCATATTTTCATGATTTGGACAATCAGATTAAGAAGATGTAGCTTTCTGACAAAAAGTTTCCACATCTTATATCAAGAACAGATAGTTGTGTTTTTATTGTTAACTCTGTCTATTTTTGTCTTATATATTTCTCTGTTGTCAAACTTAAGCTGTACTTCATCTTCTAATTTCAAAAGTATAACTTAAAATGTAAATATTCTATATGAATTTAAATATAATTCTGTATATGTGTGTAGGTCTCACTGTACCAACTATTTGTTACTATAATAAAACTATAATATTGATGTCAGGAACTGGGAAAAAGTTTGAGTTGGCTTAAATCATCTCAGTCTTTACGGCAGTTGTATTTTCCTGTAGTTGGAACTACTAAAGTTTAGGAAAGTGCTAAGTTCAAGTTTCATAATGCTTTGAAGTATTTTTATGCTCTGAATGTTTAAATATTCTCATCAGTTTCTTGCCATGTGACAAATATGCAACCTGCCTAAAGATGAATATTTTTCTACTGATAATTTAATTTTTGACCTAAATGTTTAAGCAGTCAGAATGAGAAAACTATACAGATTTGAGAAATGATGCTAAATTTATAGTTTTCAGTAACTTAAAAAGCTGACCTGAGAGCATTGCCAACGTTTGCTAAGTCTTACAAAGATCAAGGGCTGTCCGCAACAGTTTTGAAAATATATGAACCATCCTATTTTTAGGTAGGTTTTGAAAGCTTTTGTCTAAGTGAATTCTTTATGCCTTGGTTGGAGTAATAACTAAAGGAGTTACTTATCTTGGCTTTCAAGTCTGAGTTTAAAACTACACATTTTGACATAGTATTTATTAGTAGCCTTCTAAAAAGGTTCTAATGTATAAATATTTAGCTAAAATTACTAGCTTTGGGAATTGTTTAATAATACTGCTTATTGTGATTCTTACCAATAAGCAGCCTGATTTGAATTATTTGCTGCAATCAAGAGAAATGTACAATAGTTGTATTACTTTTTTACCGTACTCTATTCTTTTTTCAACCAAATCTCGATTTTTCCTCCTGGTTAATGGGCTAGAATGTACATTGCTGGGTTACTGATTTTTACACTCTACTGATGGGATGTGTAAATGAGGGATCTGTCTAATCCGTCTTGTCTTGGAAATTTTGCATTCTGAAGCAGAAAGTGTGGGTCACTTTCTTCAGCAGTGGGACCTTTTAAGATTGGTGGTTTGGTTGTCTTGTTCTGTGGTCTTTGGTGGAAGCCAGTTTGTTGTAAGAGAATGTAGAGCCTATTAATGGAAGTCATTTGGGGTTATAATGTGGAGGGTTGTTCAGGACTGCATGGCAGGAATTTGGTAAATGAAAGGTAACACTAAAGGTTGGAGATGGTCTAATGGCATATCCACAGGTTTGTGTTTCCTTACCTATGAAATGAGGCATTGAATTAGATCTGCGTTTCAAATTGTGGATTGTAACCCTTTAGTGATACAGGACCAGCATTAACCACCAACCCCTTTTCTACCCCAGTATAGAACAGAAACTCTCAGTGTATCCAATACAATTATTTATTTGTTTTTTTTTCAGTAATATATAGATAATGGGTGATAGAAATGCGTGAGGCTTTGTAGATAATGTAGAAACAGCATGCAACCTTACCACTCTTGCACGGAGTCCAAGTGTCCGAAAAGTCAATAATGCATCAAATTAGAACTGACTTGGTAGACCAGGGAAATGAGGTAGATGGTAGGACACTGTCTTCACTTGCTATAATGACTGAACTACTTTTGATCCTGTGTCAACTTCAATGAGTAGGTTAAATGCTACTGAATTGTGTCCTCATCTCAAATGTATTTTTAAATTAGTTTGTGCTGTGGTACTTCTGATTAATTTTAAAATGGAACTTGTTTCTAGGCCAGTGATCCTTAAGTCTGTGATGTGCTGGAAACATCCAGAAGCTAATTCTGGCACTACCCTGAATTCAGATTTTGAAAATTGGGAAATGTATCCCAATAATGTATTTTTTCAAAAGTGTCCCAAGCTGATTTAAATGAATTCCGTTGGCATCAGTTGGTGGTGGATTTGATCATTTGGGTCCTATATCTGGTTTCAGTTGTCCCAAAACTTCATGCAATATCTTTAAGTTACTCTTTCTGTGTCTGTACTCTTTAGTATAGGGAAAAAGCTGTACATACATATAGTCACCAGTATAAGACTTAATATACATGAGCACAGCAATGAAGTCTTTACTAATTTATTTGGGCATGGCATATATAAGTTAAAAGTTTTGAAAAAATAGTATTTGAGAATTTAATGGCCCAATAAAGAGCCTTTTGGGGACTTAGATTAACAGGGTAAAATAGTTTTTAATTATTACAGTAAAATATTTTCAAGACCTTGAGACTTGAAAACATTTGTGTAGAATTTTTTTAACATTAGTTCCTTTAGCAAACTGTAGTTCATATGTCAACTTTAGTCTCATTCCTGTTTAAATAATTGCCATATTTAAATGAGTCAGTGAGTTTTCACAGGACCATAGAATCATTCTGCATTGCAGACAAAGATGCGTTTGGGATGTGGAGTGAAGAGAGGAGACCTGACGCCTTGGCCCATGCCTGTAATCCCAGCACTTTGGGAGGCTGAGGTGGGCATATCATGAGGCCAGGAGATCAAGACTATCTGGTCAAAATGGTGAAGGTTGCAGTGAGCTGAGACTGCGCCACTGCACTCCAGCCTGGAGACAGAGCAAGACTCCATCTCAAAAACAAAAAAAAAAAAAAAAAAAAACAAAAAAAAAAAAAAAAAAAAAAAAAAGAGGAGAGGACATTGTTTAAATGGGTTTGGGACAAGATGGCTAGAGTGAAACATGACTAATGGGAACAATGAAAGGATCAAGGGATAAATTAAAGCATAAAAGACTGCAGAGGGAGAGGTATTTCAGACTAAAAAATAAGGCCCAGGAGAAGGAAAGGTGGGAAAGTGATGGTATTGGCATGGATTGTGACCTGTTATGGGTAGGAGATGAAATTTAATGGATTTGGAAGCAATAGTACACATTGTCATCTCTGCCATAGTATAAATTGCATGTGTCTAAGATGCCTTAAAACCTTCAAAAGAAATGTACCTGGACTGGGCACAGTAGCTCATGCTTGTAATCCTAGCACTTTGGGAGGCTGTGGGAGAGTCGCTCAGGAGTTTGAGACCAGCCAGGACAACATAGCAAGACCTCATCTCTTAAAAAAAAATTAAAATGTACCCGAGAGTCATGGACTAAAGGAATCACAAGTAATAGCAGCATTTTAGAAGCAATAACAACGTTTTAAATCAATAGTTGCATTTTAGAATGCTGAAGATCAGTGGTTTCACACTTGGATTAAGATCTGAAGAACTTGAAACAGATTGCTGAACCCATTCTGTTTTCCAATTCAGTGAGCCTGTTGTGGCCTAAGAATATACTTTGCTAACAAGTTCCCAGGTAATGATGCTGATGGTTAAGGGACCACACTCTGAGAAATCACTACATAGGCAGTTCTCAGAATTCTAGAGAGCTAAACAGAAGCTCAGCTGTTTGGTCAGCTTGCCAGGTGTGCAGACAAAGCACAGGTACAGAAGGAGAAATCAAAGGTCAGGCTACACTTAGATTCAGCCTCTAAGTATTTCATTGTTACCCCTGAGAAGTATGTAGTATGATGCGAAGATTCCTGGCTTAAGAGCTAGACAGATAAGAGTGGTTCCCAGTTCTACCATTTCTGTCTGTAGCCTTGAACAAGTCAGCGTCTCTCAACTGTGCAATGGGAATGAGTTCCTACTTTGTAGGTTCGATATGAGGGATGGAGATAGGTTTGCCGAGCATCCTGCATACATAGGACATGTCCCAAATGTCCTGCATTAAGGTTTTTTCAATAATTACAAAAATTGGGCAGTTACACCTATTGTTTTGCAACAGTAATTGGCACTTAAGTTCAGAGTATAGGTAATGTTCTCGGCACATAGTAATAATCTTTTTCCTTTGAACTCACAGCCTTTTTCCTTATATAACCTATGACAGCATTTTTTTTCTTTCATTACACATAGCCACATTCATTTTCTTCATTACTAAAGCGTAAGTCCAGTAAGGGAAGGGGCCACGTCTTTTTCATTCTTACTGTCTTGGTCTAATATCTTGAGCCTTAGATCCAATTCCAGTCCTTAAGGTCCAAAGGTAGAGGCACCTCACCTTCAATAATAACTACTAATTACTGCTCATCCATTAGGAGCTGTTTTTATGCTTTATATACATTTCCTTTTTTTCTTTCACCCATATCAGGGAGTGGGCGCCTTCATCTTACAGAGGATAGAACTAGGCTCATAGAGCTTAAGTAATTTGCGGAAGATGATAAGGCTGGTAAGTGCCAGATCATGGGATTTCAGAGCTTTCTGACTTAAGACTGTTTTGTTTGCATCATGTTGGTTCCCAAGGTAAATTCCTAAAGAGAATGCGTGTTTGGTTTCTAAGGCTTAAGAAGAAAGAACTGAAGGAAGAAACAGGCAAATGCTAAAGTCAGTGCAGGCCAGGTGTGGCTCGTGCCTGTAATCCCAGCACTTCTGGAGGCCAAGGCTGGTGGCTCAAGACCAGCCTGACCAACATTGTGAAACCCCTTCTTCACTAAAAATACAAAAATTAGGTGGGTGTGGTGGTGGACACCTGTAGTCCCAGCTACTTGGGAGGGTGAGGCAGAAGAATCACTTGAACCTGGGAAGTGGGGGTTGTAGTGAGCCGAGATCTTGCCACTACATTCCAGTCTGTGTGACAGAGCAAGACTGTCTCAAAAAAAAAACCCAACAACCAAAATGTCAATGCAATCAAGACAGGCCAAGCAGCACCAAGCTCAGGGTTGCCAAAACCAATAGTACAGATCTACAGACCTCTCACTAGCACTGAATCTCCAGGCAGATTATCAGAATCCTGCCTCAAGGTTGGAAAGGCTAACGCCACCAAAATAAGATGCAGTTTTCAGTCCAGCTGGTTTTCCTGTCTCATTTAGGTAACAATATCCTGCCTTTATTTACAGAACTCTACTGCTGCTTGTGGTCCTCATGTGGCTTTAAATGCTGGCTCTCCACTCCTCATTCACAAGGGTGACCTAGGTTGAATCCATCACAATATGTCACATGCTAGCAGCAATAAGTCGGTGCAAAGGGTAGGCAAATGACCTCACAAAACTCAGGGCCCTTTTTGCTATATAAATGTTCAGAGAATGAAATTCTAGAGACCAGGCATGGTGGCTCACCCCTGTAATCCTAGCACATTGGGAGACCAAGGCAGGAGGATCGTTTGAGCCTAGGAGTTCCAAGACCAGCCTGGGCAACATAGCGAGATCTACAAAACATGAATGAAGTTCTGCCGAGGTTGCTAAATTGGGATGACATGACTGGAGAGCCTGAGAAACATCCCTATTCTGGAACGAGCTGAGATGAGAAACTTTCCTAGGAGCATGATGTCCTTGGTCTGGTCCTGAGGCCCTGGTTCCTGCAATACTGTCTTACTATTTGTGAGCTGCCTGGCATTCCTCCCAGATGCAGGAGAGGGGTGGGTGTGTGTGTGTGTGTGTGTGTGTGTGTGTGTGTGTGTGTGTGTGTTTTGTCTGAACTTACTTTCAGTTGGATTTCTGTCATTTAAACCTCAGTCCCAACTAATATAGCTGTCAATACTAAACAATTGGGTAAATAATTTCTTTAAAACCCTCAATTTAAGCAGTCTTGTAGTTACAAATCATTTCCTAATTAAATATCTCAACTTCCTTCTTTAAAAGCTTTCTGTATATTGCTCATAGTTACCGTTTTTACTATAGCTTCTAGTATTGTTTGTGTACTATGGTATTGATATAAATATATTTTATGCTAACTGACCTTTCAAGGGACTTAATACAAACTTCTGAGGAATGTTTATATATGGTACCTACTCTTTGCCAGTCAAGAGTAGAGATCTGTAAAATACACTTTTCTACAGGCATTCCTTCCTTTCCCTATTATGATTTCAAAAACATGCTCTACTTCTCTGTTAAGGAAATAATGCAATTACAAAAGCAGAATGTTTTTGGAGAATTTATTTGCTAATGAGTATTAGTAGTTCTTTATATTTGTAAAGAGCTTTATAGTAATTAAGGGCCATATGCTATTTCAATAGACAGAAGCTCCCTATGCTCTAAAAATGCTCTGAACTATAGAACCACAAGAATAAGTACATTGTAACACATTCTTTCTAATACAGAGAGAAAAGATACATTTCCCAACTGAGCATAACCATTTGTCTCAATGGTTTTGGTATCATGACAAATGTATTTATGTGCAAGAAAATATAAATGTATTCTTCATGAAGTGTGTTCACTGCTTCTAGGATCCAAATGGGAAGCAGAGCATTTGCTCCATCTTAAATCTTCTTGCTAGAATCTGGACAGTTTTAGAAATGTGCTTTGGCTTCTTGTTTAAAATACTTCTCATGCACAAGCAGTAATAGAAAATGGCTCAGAACATAAAAAGATTGAAATTTCCCAGATGAGCACAAAATGCTAAATTTTTGACCAGTCAACATTGGTCTGAAACCCCAAGAACTAGATGACAAATGCACTGTTTGGGAGCTCCTAATTACCCATGCTAACAGAAGGTCATGGCAGCTAGCATAACCCCAAAGAGCAAACCCCTCAACTCTACCATGCCAAATTTTGGCCTTCACTCTGTAACCCACCTGCTTTTAACAATAAATCTCACTTCTTGGTTAGTAAAATCAAAATTTTAACATTGAATTGGATGTTAAACATCATTGAATGCAGTCTATATTTTCCCAGTGAGGAGCCTTCAGATCTCAGCAACAGAGTGAGAAATAGAACCTGGGTTTTCTGATCTCCGTTTAAAAGGATTTCTACTCTTCTTTAAGGTCAGCACCATGAAGTCAAGAAAGAAATTATGTTTGAGGATAAAATATCCAGGCAAAAGAGAATTCAAATGACCAGTGAGGAGAAAATAGAAGTAAGAGAAATTTGCCTGGAGTGGGTTTTCAGTGAAATTAGAAGTGTAAAGGCATGTACAGTATACAGTGCAAGTAGATATAGACTAAGCAAGTTGCAATGCTAAGTACTGGGTGTGTTCTCTGTAAAAGTAACAATAATTTTCATTCTCTACCTTTCTTTGGAGGGTACTTGGAGATTTAACTCAGATACCACAGGTATTTTTAAATAGCCATAGTCCAAACATAGCAAGAATAAAGCTAACTTTATCCAGCTTTAGTTTAATTGAAAGCATGTACCAGATAAGATGTACTGTGATAGTTAATACTGCATATTCATAAAGTCACTGGCACAGAAACATCTAATGTATGTATAGTAAAGGAAAAAGGCAAAGAGCTCAACTTCATCTCTTTTATCCTTTTTCAGGAGAAATATCCTGAAATGTTTGGAATATGTCCTAGCATGTGCAAAAAGCAAGGAATAAACAATAATTCAATGTGCCTAAAGGCATAAAAGGATTATTCACAAACAGAAAACTGGACTTTTGAGCAGATGTTTATTTAAATACAAACAGCAACTCCTACTTTTCCTGTTATCTCCAATTATGTGATGCAACATATTTAGCAGAAGAAGTGCTTTTTAAAAACAGCCTTCCAGGGAGTGAATAAACAATACTATATTTGGCTAGCAGCTGCTTTTGGAAAATGAAATGTCAGCAAAGCTGAATGTTGTTTAAAGAAAACTAATTATCCAGCTACCTTTGACTTAGATCAGAGTAAATAAAGCACTTCCTGATTTGGACTGAAATGTTTTGTCTAGGATTTAAATATTAGGGATTAGGCAGAGATTTCACTTCTACCATCATTGCCTTGTGTACCAAATGGATTTAAATAAGTACCCTTTGTGTTTGGTTGTGCTTCCAGTGCCCCTTTATGTTTTCTGGAGGTACACAGTGCTATTGCTTCTTTTCTTATTTGCCATCCACTAGTTATTATGTTCGGTGTAAAGCAATGTGTTTATGGATACATTAAAATCTAGATAATGTGTGATAATATAGGATGGTTGTATTTGTATGCACTTAATTATGCAAATGTAAGATATAAAGTTACATTTTTAGATTTTATTTAAGAATTATGTGTAGAATTTGAATGAATGTAATACCCCCCATTTTTGAAAATTCATTTTAAGGTTAGCAAGCCAAAGAACCTGCAAACTGGTTTATGCTATTGCCACATGGCACTTTGGCCAGTAAAGAGAAATTCCTGCAGCCCTTTTTCGGAGTTGCATGCATCAGCCTGCAGTGTCCCTGGATCACAGCTCCTGCAGGTACCTCTGGTGATGACTTTCTGCTTGTTTTAACATTTACTATAATCTGAAATACTTAGAATTAGGAAATTTTGAAGAGCTTGAGATGTACTTTTAATGTCATAAAGAAGGCCAATTTCCATAGCACATTTTACAGTGAGCAATGCATAAAAAAGTGATGATCTTGAGAAAAATAAAAAGCTGCATTAAAGTACAAATATATAGTAGTTACAGATTTCAAGGAAGCATCTCCCTATTTAATACTTATTACTGTGGAAAAATTTGTCTTGAATTATGCAAATTCTTCAAGAAAAATCTGCATAAAATCTGGTAGATGATATTCCTATAAACAGTGTTATTAGAAAACAATTCTAGGACAAGCAGAGATTTAATGGTTCTATAAATGTTTGTTCATCCAATGAGTATTGAGCACCTATTATGAGTCAGATACTGTGCAAGGTCGTGAGGACGTATTAATAGTTTTGAACTAAATGGGTTAATAGTTCTTGCTTTATATCCTTTCATAAGAGATTATATGCAAGTGAATACATGTAACAGGATCGTAGAATGAACTCTTCCTGCCTCAGTTTTCACTAAGGACAACAAGGTAGTTTCCAGAATTCCATATCTCATATACATATTTATAAGGAAATGGCTCTAAGAAGCTGTCCCACAACTTGTAGGTTCACAAGAAGCTATATAATTTGTGGGACCCAGTGTAAAATGAAAGTGCAGGGCCTCTTGTTAAAAAAACTATTAAGAAATTCCAGATAGCAACAGCAGAGCACTAAACCAAGCATAGGGGCTTTCTAAGTGCCCTGTGTGATTGCACAGTTCAGACATCCATGAAGTATCGGTCCTGCTTGGATCCTTCAGCCAAAGAAAGAAAATGAAAAGAGCTTAGAGTGAAGAAGGGAGATTTGGAGGAGGGTGATTTTTGGAAAGCTGTTGCGTGCTTTCAGACTGCTACCATCTAAAACATGCTCAATTGAAAGTGCTTCAAAGGGACCCCTTGAGGAGCTCTGAAATGTGCCTGTTTGAGCTCTCATTCAGACTAGCCTGGGGTGGAACACCTACCCACCTGATCTACAGGACTGTCAGGAGAATGCCATTGTGGTAGAATGCTACTGCTCATCTAGATATGCTGGGGGCAGAGGTTGATTGCCTAACCGTGTTAGGGGCCAAGAGAGTTGGAAAGGGGGTGTCTTGGGCCAGCCTGCACTTGGCAATTGCATGAAGTCCTGTCTCCTAAACAAAGGTAATAGAGTCTATTCCTACCATTTAGAGTAGCCAGTCCTGCATCACTCATACTCCTCCAAGCTCCTTTGTAAAATTAAAATTTCATGTATTATGAAACATTTTAGATGCAACATTATCCATAACTACAGTGACCTCGTGTACCCATCATTCAGTTACATTATTATTACCTTTGAAACCCTCAGTGTCTCTCTCCCTGATTACATCCCCTTTTTGCCCTTAAAATAAAGATTGATTTCTTTATATTTTTTCAGGTTTTACAATCTATCTAGCTATCTGTCATCATCATATTGCATATAAAGGGTATTACACTATACATTTTGAAATTTATTTGTCTGGCTGTGCTTTGTGAGAGTTCTCCATGTTGATAAATGTAGCTATAGTTCATTTGCTTTCACTGCTGTAGGGTATTTCACCGTATGACTCTACCACAATTCATTGATCTCTTCTGTTGATAGACACTTGTTTCCCGTGTTTTGCTTTTATGAACAATGAGGCTATAAGTTCTAATATATATGTCTTCATTTTCTTGGGCAAGGTTGTGTTTGTTTCTTTTGCAGATCAACTCCTTGCCCTTCTGCTCTGCTCTGTATCTCAGGAGCAGACCCAGATGGGTTGCATTTCCCAGGCCCCTGTGTCACCTGGCTTGTTTCTGGGTTTAGGCACTGGGTTTGGGAGAGGGGAGAGAGAGGCCAGAGTACTTGGCTCCCTGTCTCCCAGTTTCAGATGGCCTCTTGCTGCATCTCTAGCACCCGTTGGACAGACCCACCCTGGTTCTATCCTCCTCTCAGCAACTCCAGTTAACTCCTGGTGGGGCTACCCTTTTGTCTTAGACTTGGGGTGGCAGTGGTCTCCTGAAGTTGCTCATTTCTGGTTGCCTTGCTGACTACTGTTTGACTTAACTCTTTCAGTTCCCAGATAACCTATTTTGTGGATTAAACCCTTTCTGTTTCAATACTTGCAATGAGTTTTTGTTTTCTTGGTTGCATCCCAAAATGTAGGTTGTACACATCTTTAACTCCAAATGGCTCTCCACACATGCCGATTTAGAACTTTGGCTGCAGTGTATGAGTTCTCGTTGTTACGATCTTTGCCAGTATGAGGTACCAGACTTTTTAGGTTTTGGTAATCTGACTGGCCTGAAACAGTATTTCACTGAAGTTTTCATTTCATTTTCTTTTATATATTATTGACCATTCAGGTTCTCCCTTTGGTGAATTGCATGTTTGCCCATTTTTTGATTGTTTGGTTCTTACTGATTTATAGGAGTTGCTTATATTTACATGCAAATCTTTTGTTATATGTGTGGCAAATATCTTCTCCCATTCTTAGTCTTGTCTTGCCATTTTTCAGTGGTATCTTTTCACAGACAGAGGTTTCTAATGTTAGTGTGGTTCTCAAATACTTTTAATGTTTCTGAGTGTCACAGAAGATAACTGATGAGACGGGAGCCTCCAATCATGAGCTAAGCTGAAGACCAGACTACCTGTGTTGACAAATCTTCTGCAACCCAATCCCCTGGACAGGGCATGTGTAGGGAAGTGGTTCATACCTGGCTAGCCAAGGAGCATAGATGGCTGGACTCAAGAAACATCAGGCTCTATTTGCTGCAGATCCCAGCCAGGACTCTAGAGGATGTATGGCTTCACTAGGGGCAACTTCCAGGCTCTACTAGCCTAACTGTACTACAGCTTCAGCCGAATTCAAGCCTATGATGGGAACTTGTTTCTTTCCATTTTTACTGAGCCTGGTTTGGAAAGTTTATTGGACAGGGCAAGTCCCTGAAATGTAACCAGTTCCATGCAATGTGACCAACTGGCAGCCAAGAGCCGTGCTGAGTTGCAGTAGAGAATACACAGACGCCATATGGCCAGAGCCGAGTGCTGCCTCAGGAAGCAGAGAGACCTGAGCACGACTCCTCAGCAGGCTGAGGAATGAGCCTAGGACCTGTCTGATGTTTCCCTGGCTGCCTAGGCCTGAACATTCATCTCTCCACTGGCAATGGCAGCCTCCAGCACAAACCCACTGTGAGGACTGACTCCCCAGAGCAAAGGTCAGGAGCTTGTATGACGTGTATTTTAGAATAGTTATTACTTGCATATGCTATTTTTAAAATTCAAAGAACATAACAAAAAGAACACAAATTTTTGATTCTTCTCATCAGCTTGGTTCTCACCTCTCACTTTCCTCCTCAGCCCCTTAACATTTTCTTTATACAAATTCAAGCAAATTTGAATATATATTTCTTTTTTTTTTTTTTTTTTTTGCGAGAGGGAGTTTCACTCATGATACCCAGGCTGGAGTGCAATGGCGCGATCTCGGCTCACCACAACCTCCGCCTCCTGGGTTCAGGCAATTCTCCTGCCTCAACCTCCTGAGTAGCTGGGATTACAGGCACGCGCCACCATGCCCAGCTAATGTTTTGTATTTTTAGTAGAGACGGGGTTTCACCATGTTGACCAGGATGGTCTCGATCTCTTGACCTCGTGATCCACCCGCCTCGGCCTCCCAAAGTGCTGGGATTACAGGCTTGAGCCACCGCGCCCGGCCAAATATATATTTCTATACTTCCCAATTTTTACATGAAAATAACATACAGGCAGTTTTTTAAAAACTCCAGATTTAAGTGATGTTTAAGCAATAGTTTTAAACTCAGGTTTAAATTTTTTGTTTTGTTTTTTGAGATGGAGTCTCACTCTATCACCCAGGCTGGAGTGCAGTGGCACAATCTTGGCTCACTGCAACCTCCACCTCCTGGGTTCAAGCAATTCTCCTGCCCTTAGCCTCCTGAGTTGCTGAGATTACAAGCACATGCCACCACACCCGGCTAATTTTTGTATTTTTAATAGAGACAGAGTTTCATCATGTTGGTCAGGCTGGTCTCGAACTCCTGACCTCATGATCCACCAGCCTTGGTTTTCCAAAGATTTTACTTTTTGATTAGCTATTTCTTGTGAATTGACTATCATTTGGATAATTTTTTCCTAATCTCCTATGACAATTTTCAAGTTTTCTTTTAAAAGTCTGTGTTGTCTCACCAGTGCAAGGCAACTAAGTCTATGGTGTTTTGTTTTTTTAATTTCAGAATCAGAAAAGTTTAAATGTGTTTGACAAAGAAAATTTGAAGAAAGAGAAAAGCACAGAAAAGAGTAATTCTACTACCCAGGAATGTGTAATGATGACTGTTACAGTGTTTAGGACTCTGGTACTTTATAATAGATGTCTTGAATGTCCCAATAAAACACAATCAGGATTAACATTTACTTTAAACTGTAAAGTGGAAAAACACTAATTTACCATGAAATCACAAATGTCCAAAATTTCCAAGTTCATTGCTGACAGCAATGTGATGTGTTTGTCGATGTGTGTTAACTTGCTCTATGTTTTATTTTATCTGTCTATATGTCCTCTTTATTTTATTTTTATTTTCATTTTTTTGAGACAGGCTCAGGCTCAGGCTGGAGTATCATGATGGCTCACTGCAGCCTCCATCTCCTGGACTCAAGCTATCCCTCCTGCCTCAGCTCCCCAAGTAGTTGGGACTACAGGTATGTACCACCAAGCCTGTCTAATTTTAAATTTTTTTGTAGAGATGGGATCTCACTTTGTTGCCCAGGCTGGTCTCGAGCTCCTGGGCTTAAGTGATCATCCCACCTCAGCCTCCCAAAGTGCTAAGATTACAAACATGAGCCACTGTGCCCAGCCATATTTTATTTTTAAAAGGAGTCTTAAATAGAGACACATATTGATTGTGTGCCTAGTGTAAGGAATTATATCACCCCTCTGTTCAGTTCAATGTACTGCAACAAGTATGTATGCACTACTTTACTTGTAATAGTAATTCTTTATATTAATATATGTACCACAGTTTGCAAAAGTCATTTGCTTTTCTCAACATTCCTTTGAGGGAGGTAGTACTATTCTTATTGGTTGGATGAAGAGACTGAGGATAAGAGAGGTTAAGTGCCTTGAGGAGTTGGTGGTTTGGACTCCAAGTCTAACTTTCATTCCACCAGACCATGCTGGGAACAGAAGAAAGGAGAAATACCCTACATTCCTATGCCTCTTTAAGCTTACAATGTAGTTGATGAGACAAGCCCCCAAACCATTAGACACCCAGATAAAAATACTTAGCCTAAGGAGGAGACATGGCCGTCTTCATCAGTCCCTAAGCACTCTCCATTTTGCCAGTTTGAACTACTTCTCCCTGTTGCCTTACTTGGTCTTCTTTAGGCATGTATGGTACCTGCCCAGACTCTGAAGGCCTTTGAAGGAGAGCTCCTGATAAGATATAGGGAAGAATTGGCTGAGTTCTGGTCCCTGGAGTTTTAAATTGTAGGCGAGGCAGAAATTGTGCATTTTACCTGCAATGGAGACTTTGCACTGACAGGTGAGAGTTGCATCTTAATTGTGTTTTTCCTGTGGCTTAAAAATGTTTTTCACATGTCAATCATTCATTCATTCATGTTTGATTTAAACAGGCATCCCTGAGGACCCAGTATGTCCCCTAGGGCACCCTGCTAGCCCTAGAGGGAGACAAGATAAATAAAGCATGGCTTATCTCCTTAAGGATCTCTATTTCCATATCGTTCTTCTGGTTACTCAGGCAACAGACTTCAAATACAGCATTAGTAGATAATATGCAATCCACACTTTCAACGTAGACACTCAGAGACAGCTCTATAAAAGTATCACTTCACTACCACATAAGCCAAGAGTTTTTCATCTCTTTTTGAAACCACAATCACTCTTGTGAAGACAAGTTCTCTCTTCTAGGACCAGGATTTAAGGCCATGGTGTCCAACATGTGGTACACAAGACAATCCACATAAAGCACAGGAAGAAAATATTGTATTTTCTTTAATGTTTCTTTTAATGGATCCTTTTAATATTTCTATTATTGGGAAGGTGTTTTGTATCATGTAAAATATATTAGTACAGCAGTGTACACATGTGCTTTATGAATAAATAATACGTATATGGTGCTGTGCTCTCAATAGTGTTTTATTGAGGAGGCAGCACTCAAGAATTTGAAGTTTACTGCTCCAAAGCCACAGCTACACTGCCTCTTCTTTCTGAACAGTGTATATGACTCTGCTGAAAAGCTCATTTGGGAAGCTCTCCAAAGTCATTGAGTTCAGATTTGGCCTGATGGCAGAGGAGATAATTAGATAAGGTTTCTAAAATGGTAAAGTTTGAATTCAACATGGGAAAGTTCTGTAGACTGTGTCAAATCTTCTGTCTAACATGAAAGAAGGATAGATTTCTTTTTACCTGGGTGTGCCCTTTCCTGTCAGGATCTGGAGTATTAAGAACTTACTTTTTTTTTTATTATTACTTGGAGAATCCGTTTTATATTTATTTTGTTGTTGGAACTCTTCTCCAGAGTTATTTCCCAGACATTTTCCCAAGTAAGTGCCAGACATCGTCACTGCTTCCTGTAGCCCTGCTCCTCTTCTAGCTGAAGTTGAAGGAGCATCAGCTGGGGTCCTGAGTTCCCCTCTCTTATACCGCCAGACATTTACGTTTGTCTTAAAATGTCGAACAGAGTCCCCCATCTGTCAATTCCTGGGAGCATTCTACCAGCTTTACTGACAAAGTTAAGTTCTTCTCATTAACCTAACATCTGTGCATCGAATACTCTTTACCCGCTTTCTTGCCCAGGAATCCTTTCTGCTGTGCAACTGTTGATGTCTGGACTGAATATTATTTTTCACTTTCATCTAAAGCAAGCTTGTACAACCTGTGGCCCAGGATGGCTTTCAATGCGATCCAACACAAGTTTGTAAACTTTCTTAAAATATTATGAGATTTTTGTGTGATTTTTATTATTATTTTTGTAGCTCATCAGCTATTGTTAGTGTTAGTGTGTTTTATGTGTAGACGTAAAAACAACTCTTCATCCACTGTGGCCCAGAAAAGCCAAAAGATTGGACACCTGCAATCTCAAGTGTTCTCTCGTCTTTTTCTTCATTCTGCCTCTGCCCATGCCTCAGTGGAATCGTCATTGATAACTTCTGCAAAAATGCAAGTCGTGTTTAACTAAAAAGAAAACAAAACAAATCTATGATAATTCAAAAAATACTTAGGTAGAGAAAGTGGATTGTGATTATCTGAACTGCAAGAAGGTCTTTAAAGACAGATTCTTTTTCATCTTCTTGAGGTATCATCAGGTTCATAAAAATCTCAACTTTGTATAACTGTTTTAGGAAACCATCTGTTGTATAACGCAAATGTTGTGTAACACTGTGTAGTTGAAGCATCCCTTTCCTCCAGTTCAGACCATTACTAAAGCCTTTGCTTGGAGTGTCCATGTTTTGATATGAAATTTGAGAAATTGCCTCATCTACGTCAGAGATAAACTAGACGATCCTTGAAAACATCCACTTTTGGCTTTAGAGTGTTAATTAAGAATATTGAATTTATCAAACCCAGGGCCCCCTGGGGACAAAAGTAGGCTGGCAAAATAGCTTTTGGTTAGGTCATTCAGAATGATCGTTTCTTCTAAAGCAAATGAGGAATTCCTGTCCTTGATGCCCAAGTATAATAACATGTCATTATATAATTAGATGGAGAATGCTAACTGCTGTAAGCCATAGACCCTATGGTGTATAGTGGCTCAGACACAATAGAAGTTTACTTTTTGTTCTTATGACAGCCCTGGACAATAAAAAGGATGGCAGGATGGCTTTCCTGCAGGCAAATCTTTCAGGGATCCAGACTGGTGATGCTCTAGCACCTTCAACCTGTGGCTTCCAGACTTTCCCCAGGAGGTGTCTCCATTGCAGCCATCCAGGAGGCAGATGAAACATGGAGAAATGTGCATGGCCAGGTATGGACGTGTTGCCCCTCACTTCTGCTCACATTCTACTGCTAGAACAGAGTCACACACCGTCCCTAAGTGCAAGCAAGGGTGGGGAATGAGGGCTAGTTACACACGGAGGACGAAAAGGAGAATGTGGGTGCTGGTCTTTGCTATAGTATCTGTACTTTTGCTCATGGAAAAATTTATTTCAAAGTTCCGTTTTACCAACCAGTGAGAATCAATTGTGTGTTCAGAAGTAGCTCTGGGATCACCACAAACCTCTACTAATATGAATCAAATGTCACAGAGTTGATTTGGCTTTTCAGAAGATTGGCAAATCTCCATTGGAGGAATGAGTAGGGGTGACCTCTGTGGAACTGGGCAAACTGGTTCAGACCATTTCCTGGCCTGAGCCTGTGAGTCAGTCCTCCCAAGTGTCTGAAAAGCCCATGTGCACTGCATTCTCATGTGATTGGGGGAAATTCTGGTCTTATCTTCACAAATAAAAATAATTATTCTGCTAAAATCGCCCACTTGTTATCTGGAAAGACAGCAGGAATCCCTTAGTAGGAAGGACCCCAGGAACCCTGCTACAAATACGGGCCAATAAATGGGCAAAGGTAGGGAGACTTTCATCTTTTGGAGAAACTAATACATAGGGCATCAGCTGAGTTTCCATTTCAGTGCAACTTAAGCCTGAGTGATAAAGGCAGCAGTGTTCTGTGAACCTTATATTACATAACCCTCATGTGATTCAGGGCTGCTATTTATAGTTTCCCATTGTGTGGGGCTCTGGACTGGGTTACAGGGATGCAGCTTCCTTCTGCAGTATCCCAGGAGGAGATCCAAATGACTGCAGTGTACCCAGCGTTCACCTGGCTTAGGTCTTTCATGACTGTTTCTGTTTTATTGTCTATCTTAAGTTTTGGCTTCTACCTTTCCCTTACACTTGGTTGTTCATTCATTCATTTATTGATTCATTCAACAAATACGTAGTGCCTGCTAGGCACTGAGGATAAACAGTTGAGTAAAACACTCCTTGGGTGGAGGTAGGGAATAGAAAAATACTGACTCCTAGACCCCCATCCAAGACCAATGAAAACAGTGTCTGGGTGGTGAGCTCTGGGCATAAGTGTGATTTAAAATCTCCCTAAGAGAGTCCAGTGCATCGCCAGGATGGAGAACCGTTAGATTTGTAGATCCTGAAGCCAGAGGAATGTATGAAATTTAATATTCCAGGGAGGAAGACTAAGATGATAAATAGAGAGTTCTAAGTAGGTGTCAAAAAAACAGTAGAGGGGGGATTGGGAATTGCTTGATACAGAGAAAGAAATACAATTTTATGGTCAGATCAATATGTAGTGGAATTTCAACCTTTCTATCTTTTTCAACCTTTATAGCTTTGTGTGATTCTGGAAAAGTCATTTAAACTCTTTGAGCCTTTGCTTTTTCATTTAAAAATGTGGGTAATTAGAATCTTCACAACCTAGGATTGCGGCGAGCATCTAAGCAGAGTCTGGTGGACAACAAATCTCAGTTGTTTTTGTTATTATTTGGAGTTCAGGAGGAGAGATCAAGAACAGAAAGCTGGACAATTTAAAGGTGATTTTGAGTCCTAAGGGATCCTCTCTTGCTTCCAAAGTTGGGGAGAAGTCCATTATCATTTTTATCTTAAAACTCACACAAAAATGTTGTTAATTAGAGTACCAATTAATTAGGATAAAAAGAAAACTTCAGGTGTTTTTGAAAGGTCCTTTTTTTGGAGGACATGTCAGAAAGTGCTCAGGCCTCCCTGGGGGCCTTTCACTGTTTTCTGCTGTTAGGCAAACCTTAGCAGGCAGGTGGAGAGGTTAGACTTGAGCATTATAAAAGGTCTCACCATTCTGAGTGGGTGAAAGCAGCAGACCCTGTGTGGTTGAGCCATTCAGACACCAATCTCTCTGGGTATTTAACTAACCATTGTTAGCACTGGTTTTAGTGATCGACTGTCCATACATAAGCAGAAATGTATATTCAATATATTCCCCTTTTTTCACTTATAACACAGTCTTAAGCCCTGGTTTTGTTTTGTTTTTTACCTTGACAATAACTTGGCGATTATTTCTATCAATCCATAAAGAGCTTCTTCATTTTAAAAATAGCTACACAGTATTCTTTAATGTGGTTGCATTACAATTTATTTAACCAATATTCTCTTTATGGGTATTTAGGATGTTCTTAGCCTTTTGTTATGTCAAACATTGCTGCAGTGATAGACTGTATATGTATGTCATTTTGTATGCGTGAGAACCTTTTGAACTATAAATTCCTGGAGGTGTAATAGCTGGGTCAAATGGTACATGCATTTATAGGTTCCCTTCACAGAGGCTTTTGTTGTATGGGGCTCTAAACATAATTCCCACTTCCACCAGCAATGTAAGAGAATGCCTGTTTTCCTGTGCTGTCTGTCACAAAGTTTGATTTCCACCAATGTACTTAGTGCAAAATGATACCTCCCTATAGCTGCAATGTGCATCTCTTTCATTGTGAGTGATGTTGAGCCCTTTTTCATGTTTTAAGACTCATTTGAGTTTTCTTTGCTGGCAAGAGTTGGTTAATATTCCATGCCTATTTTCCAACTGAGTCATTGGTTTGTTTCTTGTTGATTTTTGAGAATTCTTTATATGTTGAGGAAATTTAGCACTGCATCTATGGCAAATATGTTCTACCTTTCAGTTCTGTCTTTTCTCTTTTGATCTTGATTGTTTTGCAGGATTTTGTAGCTTCTGTGTTTTGTGTATGTTATAAATCAAAAGATATTCACTTTGCAATCATAAATAATTTTTAAATCTTTTTTAATTTTTAAAATAAATTAAAAAAATTTTGGATCAGTTTAGCCAGAAAAGATTATTAAATAATTATTTCATGGTTTCTTAGATCACTTGTAAAATGCTATTTTTTACATTAAAATTTTTACACCATTTGGAATTTGTACTGGCATATGGTGTGAGGTTTGGGTTCCAACTTTATTTTTTTTTATATAATTAATTAATTTTTTTTGAGATAAAGTTTCGCTCTGTCACCCAGGTTGGAGTGCAGTGGCACAATCTTGGCTCACTGCAAACTCTGCCTCCCAGGATCAGGCGATTATCCTGCCTCAACCTCCCAAGTAATTGGGATTACAGTTGCACTCCACCATACCCAACTAATTTTGTAGTTTGTATTTTTTTTTTTTTTCTTTTTTCAGTAGAGACAGGATTCCACCATGTATGTCAGGCTGGTCTTGAACTCCTGACCTCAAGTGATCCACCTGCCTTGGCCTCTGAAAGTGCTAGGATTATAGGAGTGAGCCATCACATCTGGCACCAACTTTATTTTTAAATGGCCACCCAGGCAGGGCATGGTGGCTTATGCCTGTAATCCCAGCACTTTGGAAGTCCGAGGCGGGTGGATCATCTGAGTTCAGGAATTCGAGACCAGCCTGGCCAACATGGCAAAACCCTGTCTCTACTAAAAATATAAAAATTGGCTGGGTATGGTGGCATGCAACTCTAATCTTAGCTACTTAGGAGGCTGAGGCAGGAGAATTGCCTGAACCCAGGAGGCAGAGGTTACAGTGAGCTGAGATCATGCCACTGTACTCCAGCCTGGGTGACAGAGTGACACTTCGTCTCAAAAAAATAAATAAATAAATAAAATAAAGCATGAGGCTAACCCCTGTTATCCTAGCACTTTGGGAGGCCAAGGCCAGCCTGACCAACGTGGTGAAATCCTGTCTTTACTAAAAATACAAAAATTAGCCGGGCATGGTGGTGAGTGCCTGTAATCCCAGCTGCTTGGTAGGCTGAGGCAGGAGAATCACTTGAATCCAGGAGATGGAGGTTGCAGTGAGCTGAGATCATGCTATTGCATGCCAGCCTGGGCAACACAGAGAGACTCTAGCTCATAAATAAATAAATAAATAAATGCCATCCAGATACCTTAAAGCCTTTAATTGAATAATCTATCTTTTCTTCATTGATTTGAGATTCTATTCCTTAACATACATTAAACCTCTAGGATATATGAAATTTCTATAAGCTCTTGTGTCTATTTTTGGACTTTCTATTCTTTTCTATTGATCTCTGTCTATTCATCCATCAGCATTACACATTTTTAATCACTATAGCTTTATAAAATAATTTCTGGTTTGAAAAAAATCTCATAATTCTTTTTCAGGGTTTTCTTGCTCATTCTTGTTTATTTTTCTATTTGAACTTTAGAACCAACTAATTCAGCTTAAACAGTTAACATGTTATTGGTACGATATTACACTTATTGTTTAGCAAGAAGAGGCCTGATAGCTTTATATGTGTTACCTTCACAGTGTGGTGGTCCTGCCCCTTGGTTAGTATGATCCGGTATCACCAGTCAAATATACCACTGCTCTACCTAAGAAGACAAGTGAGGGAGGGGGAAGAGGGGCAATCTGAAGTTTACCCCATGCCACTGCATCCTGGGGAGTAGAGCAGGAAACCTCTGTTCCATGGAAACATGAGGAACAAGTGGACAAAAGATGCTCACCATGACAGTGGACCTTGAAGAGCACCTGATGGGAATTCTTCCTCAGGATATGTTTTGATGGCTCTTAAAGGAATTTGGTCTTACGATTCTGGAGATGTGGTCATTAAAAGTGACTGTCCAGAATTTCACCTGCTGAAAAGGACAGTCAGAGGCAGGTATAGTACAAAGAACATGGGCCCAATAGAACTGAGTTTAAATCCAGTTGTATGATTTGGGGCACTCACTTCTCCAAGTCTCATTTTTCTCACCTTTGGAAATTCATTGTGGAATTACAGGATCATAATTAATATGTCAAAATTCTAGCACAGCACCTGGCATATGTTAATCAGGTGTATATTTTGCAGCAAAGATGTACTTGAATTACTTTATAGTCTCTTTGAAGGCATTGGCAAACGTCTGCTGCAGAGAGTGTCCCCATAGACCCCAGAGAGACCTCATCTAGGAGACAGGGCTGGTCTTTATATTTCCGGGATTCCAAGCATTTCAATGCTCTCAAGCATTTGCTCTTGTCCTGTGATTCACGTAGGTTCTCTCATCTCAATGCACCTCTATGCATTCCACTTGCAGGTATTTTTTTTTTAATGTTTGTGTCATCCCAAAAGGGAGATATTCTATATATAAACAAAGAGAAATTTGATCCTTTAAAAAGTGCTAAGTATTTTTTCTGATTATGATTTTAACATATGCTCAGTTATGAAACAATGAAAAAAATAGAGAAAAACAAGAAAATAAATGAAAACATGAAACAGAAAATATTTATCAGTATGTATATTTCTGGGTTTATTTCTGTGTCTACACCCACCTCCACACGAACCTTGATACTGACGTCTATATCCACACTTGTATAGATATTCACACCCATGTAGCTGTTTACATTGATCTGTATATAGGATCATACCTTATATAATTTGGTGGCTTGCATTTTTAACATTGTGTCATATCTTTCATGTTATGCAACATTTCTGGTAAACACAATTTTTGATTACTGTATAATTTGTGTATTTTTCTTTTAAAAGTAAAAACTGATGCAAGCAGATTTTATCTTCACTGATACTAGTTAGAGAGATAAAGTGTGGGGTTGTTATTTATACATTTCCATTTAAATATTATACAAGTGATGTAAAGAAAACGGTTAATTTCTGAAAACTTAGAATAATGAATGAAAGCCCATTTAGAGTCATTGCCTCCTATCACGTTTTAAGGAAAAAGGCTTGAATATTTTTCAGTCATTACCCAGTGACTTGCGCAACAATTTTTATGAGGAGTCTAACAAAAGCCAAAAGCAAGAGTTATGTCCCGCCTTTTGTTTCCAGAACACAGAGTGTTTATCCTTTCTATGGGGCAAAGTTGGACATTTTCCATAAAGCAAAACCACATGGAAATCTAGAGCAATTTGAGCCAAATGATAAATAAAAAGCAAGTAAAGTAAATCAAGAAATACTTGAGGGAGAATGAACTAGGTCACTTCTCTCATCCCACTGTGACATGTTTTGCTGTGTCTCTGGTGGTTGACCACAAGATGTCACTATGGCATCTTTAATCCTAATAGTCATGTAGCTAGCTGGGGGTGGGGAAAGAAAGGGAAGAAAGAAAATCTTACAGTTCTATGCAAAATGGAATGGTACTTTTTTTTTTTTTCCTGGCAGGCAGCCAGGCTAATAAAAAAAATTTTTTTTACACCAACACTATGAATTGAAAAGGCTTTCAAGAAACATCTGCAGTGAAACTGTTAACTCCAAAGAAGTCCAACATCGTTATTTATACTGTATAAATTAAAATGGAAAATAAAAACCCATTTGGGCCAATGTGCAAAATCTCCAAAGCAAGAGAGAAATACTTCTGAAGTCAATCCATTTTCGAAAACGATAGCATTAAATATGGAGGATGTAAGAGTGGAAAACAACTGAAATCGGGCACAGTGGAGCTTCAAATAATCAGTTTCCAAAAATGTATATTGTTAATCGACCACATTTCCCTTCACACTCAAATTTTAGGAGAAAGAAACAAATCGTTTTAAAAAGGGCAAACTCCTCCCGTGTTACTTGGGGAAAATGATTTTCAGAGATGACCAGCACAGTCAGCAGTGGGCCTCCATGTGACGCATCTGTAGGTCAATAAAGGAGAGCTGATGTTCTCAGTCATGATTCTGAGGAACTGAAAGTTCCCTGGTCATCAATAAAACACTATTTCTTTATTTACACCAAAGGCAAAGAAGTACTTGTAAAAATCAGGAACACATAAAATAAATCCTGGGATTTGTATGGCCACCTATCAGATGGTCTCCCCGGCTCGCTTACTTTGTATGAATGTTCATAATGCATTTCTCCATTCACATGGTGTTGGCATCATTGGCATACAATGTGGCCTTTCCGCTGACCTCCTGGGTGGCCAGTAGCCTGCCAAAATCTCTTCCTCAGGAATTTGCAGTTGAGCCACTTGAGTCTCTCTCAGGACAAACTCTGCAACTGCTGGTCACCATATTTTCCATCTTGTGGACCAAAATGCAAAAATCAAAACAAAACAAAAGCAGAGGTAAGAATGACGGGGCACTGAGGAAGGCTTGATGGCATCTGGATGTCTGGTTCCAATTTGTCCTTGACACTTAGAGTCAGCCATTCTTCATGCCTATAATCCCAGCACTTTGGGAGGCCAACCAGGGAGGATCACATGGTCAAGAGATCAAGACCATCCTGACCAACATGGGGAAACCCCGTCTCTACTAAAAAATACAAAAAGTAGGTGGGCGTGGTGGCATGCACCTGTAATCCCAGCTACTGGGAGGCTGAGGCAGGAGCATTGCTTGAACCCAGGAGGCGGAGGTTGTAGTGAGCCAAGCTGGCGCCAATGCACTCCAGCCTGGTGCCTGGCGACAGAGCAGGACTCTGTCTCAAAATAAAAAAGTAAAAATAAAAAAAGAAGGGGAATCAGCTACTCTTGGATTCCAAGAGAAAGACCTCATCGTAAATAATCATTTGTTCAGCCACGTGACTCTGGTGGTTGCGATTTCTTGCAACCCAAAAAGCCTTAATTTATGAAGAGACCACTCAAGATTATCTGGAGCTCAAGTTACTGTAATTTTTCCTCTTTGCACCTCAACTCTCCTCAGCTCTCCAGCTCTCCTCTTCCCCTATCATTTATTTATACAGGCATTTAGGTTATGGAGTATTTTATTTGGTCTTTTGAACGAGCAATCCTGGTTTGTTGAGGGACAGTGGGGATAATTCAGAAAATCTTCAAGGAAATGCTTTGACGGATGACTTTCAGCATCCATGATCTTTGGCTGAATTGTATCTGTAAATCAGAACTTTACAATAGCAGTTCCCACAATTTGTTCACTAGAACATTAATTCTTAAAATTTTAAGGAAAAAAGGATTCCATAGTAAAATAAGTTTGGGAAAAATTGCAAAGTATAACTCCCTTCTGGAGACTAACAATTCATGTTAATATATTAAAGGCTCTGACAAGTCCTGTGGTTACAAAAGGAATCTAAATTTGTTTAGCCTGAGATTTTACAAGTATATGTGATAATAGATTTATTTTGGGGGTGTTAGTCCTTATTTACAACATTTAAGAATGTTACTTAAGATGTTTGTTTAACTCTGCTTTACAACCAAATTGAGTTTGAGGTGGGCCCACTCTGGGGATTTTGATGCTAAAGATCCTTCAAAATCTCAATCTCTCACCTTCTAGCCTTTAATTACTGAGGGGATTAGTCAGAAGACCTGGAGAATGGCCTGGACATCAGTGCTGTGGGAAAGCCTGCCTCTTGGCTTCTTTTGCAGCTCCTACGTTTCCCAGAGTCCTGACTCAATGCCCCAATTTTATGCCTTTTGCGAAATATAATATACACAAAGAGGTGAAGTTTCACAAAGTGTTTCACATGCTTACTGTAACCAGCACCAGATCAAGAAACAATATTCCTAGCGCTCAGAAGCCCCCTTGTGCTCGCTTTCAGTCATCCCCACCCTCATCCCAACTCCCAAAAGATAACCACTACCTTTAAGCCTTTTTTTCCCCAACTAAACGAATACATACTGGAGGACTGGGGTCAAGCCTTGATCTCTTTGTATCCCTGCAGTGTCCTGAATAGGACTTAGTCAGTGAAGGAGAGTTAACTGTTCATCTACAAGCATGAGCCACAAAAGCACAGCTGCCCATCAAACTCCTTTGTAGGGTGGTAGAAGGCCCTGGAGTCAGGCTGGCTGGGTTCAAGCCCTGCCTTTATGACTGGCTACCTGTCTGACCACGGACAGTTGCTTAATCTTTCCGGACCTCAATTCCTGATTTGCAGAAAAGAGTAAATCTACTTTATGGGAATGTTGTAGGGATCAAGTGAAATATTAACAAAAAGCTCCTTGCAAAGAGCCAGGCAAATAGTAAATGCTCAACACACACTTGGTTCTCAGATTTGTCGCCCTTAAATGTTCCTTCTGCATCCCATCTTCCCGTTGTAAGTCAGGCAAGAATGAAGGAGCCATGTTAGTCTCACCTGCAACTTTTTGTAGAAGCGTGAAGACAAGTGTTCACTTGTAGGGCTGCTGCCAGTTTCTGGATAATATGTGGCATTCAGTTGTTATGTCTCTTTAATCTATTTTAAACTGCTTTTGCTTTGTCTTTCTTGATATTGACACTTTTGAAAAGTACAAGCAGAATATTTGGGGTTTGTCTAATGTTTCTTCACGATTAGATTCCGTATGTGCATTTTCGTTAGGAATACCATGGAAATGAAGCTGTGTCTTCTGACTGCCTTGCGTCAGTAATGATGTTGATTTGTCCAATCATGGTGATAGGGCAAATCAACATCATCGACATTGGTGATATCTCCAAGCTATGACCTTCTTCCTGTCCATGCTATGATCTTCTTCCTCAAGGAATGTAGGTCAAAGGGCTTTTCTAGTTGATTGCTTGAAATGGGCATGGTGAATTTTTACAAGGGGGTGGAGAAAGAGGTTTTCTGCCTTTGTTAAGCCTACTGTTCAAAGAAGAACTCAGCAAAATGGTAAATGGTACACTGACACACATCTCCCACACATTAAACAGTTGTGTGGTAAGATATTGGGATTGGATTGGTTGCAGTTTTCAATGTTTCTCAAACTTATTTAGTCTGAACAAAGAAAGCAAGAGCTTTTTAGGAGCAGCTACTTCCTAGTAGGGAGCTGAGGGCTTACACGCGTTCATCAATACATTTCTCTGTGCTATTATTAGCATAATCCAGAACAAGCTTTCAAATACTTTGAAATCCATTGGGTATGTGGGATAATTCATTTATTCAGCCATTATGTCTTGGTCACTGTGGTAGGCTAATCCCTGGACATGCAAATGTTACTTTCATGGCATTAATATTCTCATGTGGAGGAGAGACAATAAACAAATGGCAATAAACAGATAGATGCACAATCTTCTGTCAGAGGGTGATGCACGCTGTCTTCTAAAAATAAAGCAGGTGGCTGAGGCCCAGGGATCCTGGGAACAGCCAGGTGAACGGTGGGGAATGAGTTGGTCGGGCTATGAAGGACTCTGCAGTGGGTGCTCTATGAAAGGGGTAAAGGATTCGTATTTTATTCTAAGTTTGGCTCTAAGTTTTCAGTATGCTTCGGAAGTCAGTAAGTTCACCCTTGAGATGTCCTGGGGGCTGACTGATGTTCCTGTCCTAGTTAAGCCCCTAAGTCGCTCTGTGACCTTGGGAGATTTCCTTGACTTCTCTAGATTTTAACATCCTTATCTTGGGTTCAAATAACTATAATTTATATGGTTCTTGCTCTTAAAATACAAAACCAACACTCATAATCCCTTCCCGAACAGGGAGACGTTAATCAGAAACACAATAGCTCCTCTGGCCAAGACGATCTTACTCAGGACCACTAGAGGGAGGCCAGTGAGGCTACCTTTGCAGAATTGAAATGTTAAGACTGAGGCGTGTTGTTAAAAAAAGCTCTGGCTTACTTCCATGGTCCGCTTCTAATTAGATATAGGGCTAGACGCTAAACCACACACATTTTCAGCCAACCCCAAGAAAGCCTAGGCCCCTTTTCAGTCTCAAAGCAATCAAGCCACAAGCCACAAGCGATGAGCTTTCAGACCAGAGCAGAGGAATAAAGAGTCACAGATACAGTGTCTCGTCCCTGATCCTGGCATCAAGGGCCTTCTCAAATTGAGAAGCAGCTTCTGTTAACATTCCTTGTGAACTGCCCCAACTCCTGATGATTAAAGAGCTAAGATATGACTCAAGTGTCTCTCAATTCTTCCAAGAGTAATTTTATAATTTATCTTTTCCCTCTGGGTTCAATGTTAGAAGCTGGTAAAACATCCTCTTTCCCCCACATCAAAGCGGAAAAAAAATAATTTGGAATTCATGTAATGAAAACTTCAATTTCAGGGATCTAAAGGCCCTTTTAAGAAAAATCACAAGGAAGGAGGTAAATTCTGGAGGCACTTTTAGCACATATGATTAATGCAATATAAGAATATAATAATAACCATTAAGAGAATTTTCTTTTCCTCCACTTCATCCTTCGAACACCTTTTAATGCCTAAATTCAAAAACTGAAGAGGGTGGGGTTTCTAGAAATGTATTCATTCAGTAAACTTCAAAAAAAGCAATCTAACTCCTTATTTTGACACAATGTCTGACTAACAAAAGTTTTACAACTAATACAAACAATTCCTGAATAACCTTCTTCCAGATTCCAAATACAAACATTTTATGTTTGCTCTCCCCTCTTCACACTCTCATATTGCTTTCTGAACCATTAGAGACCGAACTGCAAAAGTTACAGTTTCTCCCATTTAGTGTGTATTTCCTAAAAACAGGAACACTCTTACATCACTGCTGTATAATGATTAAAATCAAGAAATTAATATTAAAACAACATATTATACAATCTACAGACTTTATTCTGATTTTTCCAGTTGCCATAAATATTAAAACAACATATTGTCCAATCTATAGACTTTATTTTGATTTTTCCAATTGCCATATGTGTATGTGTGTGAATAAAATTTAATTTTTTTAATCTAGTAAAAAAGTACCTGGATAACATGTGGCATTCAGTCATTATACCTCTTTAGTCTCCTTTAAACTGCTTTTGCTTTGTCTTTCTGGATATTGACACTTTTGGAAAGTATAAGCAAAATATTTGGTAGAATATCTCTCCATTCAGGTTTATCTAATGTTTCTTCATGATTAGATTCAGGGTATGCATTTTTGTTAGGAATACCATGGAAAGGATGCTATGTCTTCTTATTACCTTGCATCAGGAATAGTGTTGATTTGCCCAACCACTGGTGATATTAACCTGGATCACTTGTTACGGTGGTGTAAACTTATGAAAACTCTTTATGTATTAGGAAATGTACTAGGCTAATGGTTCTTAGTCTTTTCATCTTAGAAATACTTTACACTCTTAAACATTATTGAGGCTCTCAAAGAGCTTGTACTGATGTTAGTTATAGCTATCAATATTTACTGTATTATATTAGAAATTAAAACTGAGAAATTAAAAAATACTGATTAACTTGTTTGAAAGTAACAGTAACATACCTATTGCATAGTAGCATGAACAATGTGTTTTATAAAAAATAACTATTTTTTCAAAACAAAAAATATTAGTGATGAGATTGTCGTTGTTTTGCATTTTTGCAAGCTTCTTGAATGTCTGGCTTAATATAAAGTAGCTAGATCCTCATATTTGCTTCTGGATTCAATCTATTGCAATATATTTTTTGTTTGAAATATACGAAGAAGAAAACATACATCTGTAAGTGGAAAAGGAAGGAGTATTTTAGCAGCCCCACAATTGTGAATAACGTTTTTTGATACTATTTCAAAATTTAATTAAGTAGTGGTATCTTAAAGGTTAGTTACAATGTAAAATCTGAAACCATATCAATGAACATTTTTTTAGCTGTTAACATTAAAATCCACTGGATTATGATGCACTTCTTTCACCTATGCATGACTGTTGTAACATCATACATTGGTCATTTGGAAAATATTGGCCCCCTGAGTTATACATCTCATCCCAATGTTGCCACTTCTTTACACAATCACTGAAAATAAATCATATTTGTTAATATCACCACTGATCTCTTCAGAAAGCACTTAGCTATTGGGAAGCTGTGAAATTTACAGGGATACATACAAATTTCCAAAATTTGAGTTTTTACCTGAAGGTCAAATTTTTATGGATAACAAATATTGTTAGTTGTATTCTTTGAAGTCACAGGTTTCCTTTGTTTATTTTGAGAAAATGTCCTCTAAATTCCCAAGTCTGAATAACCAATGCTTGTCTGTCAGTTGTTGTTTCAAGTAAAAATGATGTTACATGAATAAAGTGACGAGTTCAGCTCACAACTCAAACAACTGCACGAGCGCTTTTCCCAGACAACCACTGTGCTTCAGTATGCAGCACAAGAGCTTCATGCACTTTCCCCATTTATCACGTGAACTATTTAAAAAGTTGGGCAGCCAAGGGTCAAGGTTTAATGCAATTAACACATTTTTGCTGCTTCCTCAGGGACATTTTAAAGTAAAACTTGAATTCTTTTTTTAAGCCCAAAGTGCATCGCACTGAAGATGACAATGGCTATTTAGTAAGGTTTGGTTATCACAGCCTTGATTAAGCTGCCTACAGTTTTACACACTGTTGCTTTTGAAATATGTATAAATATCAACAAAGTGAAAAAGGCAAATAATGTCATAATACCATCGTAAAAATCTTTTTGACCGCAAAGTGTCTCGGGGACACCAGGAGTCTGGGCACCACACCTTGAGGAGACAATGAGACACTAACATCTATATATTATACAAGTTCTGTCCTCCAGGAACTCAAAACCTAGTTGAAAATGAATACCAGCTGACCAAAAGCCCGTTATTTGAAGGAGGAGTCCACAAGTATATATAAGTTACTGATAATATTTCACTTGTTCTGGGTTGTGAGTTCAAGGGAGTTAGTTGAACTATAAATCTGTGCTATGTAATATGGATGTTTAATTTGTTCACTTGATGTGTGACTGGACCTGAGATACGCTTTTTTTTTTTTTTTTTTTCCCCATTTATTTATTTTATTGCATTTTACATTTTGGGGTACATGTGAAGAACATGCAAAATTGTTGCATAGGAACACACGTGGCAGTGTGATTTGCTGCCTTCCTCCCCATCACCTACATCTGGCATTTCTCCCCTTGCTATCTCTCCCCAGCTTCCCACCCCCCACCCTCCCTCCCCTATTTCCCCCCAACTGACCCCAGTGTGTAGTGCTCCCCTCCCTGTGTCCATGTGTTCTCATTGTTCAACACCCGCCTATGAGTGAGAACATGCGGTGTTTGATCTTCTGGTCCTCTGTCAGTTTGCTGAGAATGATGGTTTCCAGGTTCATCCATGTCCCTACAAAGGACCCAAACTCATCGTTTCTGATGGCTGCATAATATTCCATGGTGTATATGTGCCACATTTTCCCTATCCAGTCTATCGTCGATGGGCATTTGGGTTGGTTCCAGGTCTTTGCTATTGTAAACAGTGCTGCAATGAACATTCGTGTACACGTGTCCTTATAGTAGAACGATTTGTAATCCTTTGGATATATACCCAGTAATGGGATTGCTGGGTCAAATGGAATTTCTATTTCTAGGTCCTTGAGGAATCGCCACACTGTGTTCCACAATGGTTGCACTAATTTACACTCCCACCAACAGTGCAAAAGTGTTCCTATTTCTCCACATCCTCTCCAGCATCTGTTGTCTCCAGATTTTTTAATGATCGCCAATCTAACCGGCGTGAGATGGTATCTCAGTGTAGTTTTGATTTGCATTTCTCTGATGACCAGTGATGATGAGCATTTTTTCATATGTTTGTTGGCCTCACGTATGTCTTCTTTTGAGAAGTGTCTGTTCATATCCTTTGCCCACTTTTGAATGGGCTTGTTAGTTTTTTTCTTGTAAATCTGCTTTAGTTCTTTGTAAATTACGGATATCAGCCCTTTGTCAGATGGGTAAACTGCAAAAATTTTTTCCCAATCTGTTGGTTGCCGATTCACTCTAATGATTGTTTCTTTTGCTGTGCAGAAGCTGTGGAGTTTGATTAGGTCCCATTTGTCTATTTTGGCTTTTGTTGTCAATGCGTTTGGTGTTTTGGTCATGAAGTCCTTGCCTACACCTACATCCTGAATGGTTTTGCCTAGATTTTCGTCTAGGGTTTTTATGGTGTTAGGTCTTATGTTTAAGTCTTTAATCCATCTGGAGTTAATTTTAGTGTAAGGTGTCAGGAAGGGGTCCAGTTTCTGCTTTCTGCACATGGCTAGCCAGCTTTCCCAACACCATTTATTGAACAGGGAATCCTTTCCCCATTGCTTGTTTTTGTCTGGTTTGTCAAAGATCAGATGGTTGTAGATATGTTGTGTTGCCTCCGAGACCTCTGTTCTGTTCCATTGGTCTATATTTCTGTTTTGGTACCAGTACCATGCTGTTTTGATTACTGTAGACTTGTAGTATAGTTTGAAGTCTGGTAGTGTGATGCCCCCCGCTTTGTTCTTTTTGCTTAGAATTGACTTGGCTATGCGGGCTCTCTTTTGGTTCCATATGAAGTTTAAGGTGGTTTTTTCCAGTTCTGCAAAGAAGGTCATTGGTAGCTTGATGGGGATAGCATTGAATCTGTAAATTACTTTGGGCAGTATGGCCATTTTCACGATATTGATTCTTCCTAACCATGAACATGGGATGTTTCTCCATCTGTTTGTGTCCTCTCTTATTTCGTTGAGCAGTGGCTTGTAGTTCTCCTTGAAGAGGTCCTTTACATTCCTTGTTAGTTGTATTCCTAGGTATTTTATTCTCTTTGTGGCAATTGTGAATGGAAGTTTGTTCTTGATTTGGCTCTCTTTAAGTCTGTTACTGGTGTATAGGAATGCATGTGATTTTTGCACATTGATTTTGTATCCTGAGACTTTGCTGAACTTGCTTATCAGTTTCAGGAGGTTTGGGGCTGAGACGATGGGGTCTTCTAGATATACAATCATGTCGTCTGCAAATAGAGACAATTTGACTTCCTCCTTTCCTATTTGAATGCCCTTTATTTCTTTTTCTTGCCTGATTGCTCTGGCTAGAACTTCTAATACTATATTGAATAGCAGTGGTGAGAGCGGGCATCCTTGTCTGGTGCCACATTTCAAGGGGAATGCTTCCAGTTTTTGCCCATTCAGTATGATATTGGCTGTTGGTTTGTCATAAATAGCTTTTATTATTTTGAGATACGTTCCATTGATACCTAGCTTACTGAGTGTTTTTAGCATAAAGGGCTGTTGAATTTTGTCAAAGGCCTTCTCTGCATCAATTGAGATAATCATGTGGTTTTTGTCTTTGGTTCTGTTTATGTGGTAAATTACGTTTATAGACTTGCGTATGTTGAACCAGCCTTGCATCCCCGGGATGAAGCCTACTTGATCATGGTGGATAAGCTTTTTGATGTGCTGTTGCAATCGGCTTGTCAGTATTTTATTGAAGATTTTTGCATCTATGTTCATCATGGATATTGGCCTGAAGTTTTCTTTTCTTGTTGAGTCTCTCCCGGGTTTTGGAATCAGGATGACGTTGGTCTCATAAAATGATTTGGGAAGAATTCCCTCTTTTTGTATTGTTTGGAATAGTTTCAGAAGAAATGGTACCAGCTCCTCTTTGTATGTCTGGTAGAATTCAGCTGTGAACCCATCTGGACCTGGGCTTTTTTTGGGTGGTAAGCTCTTAATTGCTGCCTCAACTTCAGACCTTGTTATGGGTCTGTTCAGGGTTTCGGCTTCTTCCTGGTTTAGGCTTGGCAGGAGGCAAGTGTCCAGGAATTTATCCATTTCTTCCAGGTTTATTAGTTTGTGTGCATAGAGTTGTTTGTAATAATCTCTGATGATGGTTTGAATTTCTGTGGAATCTGTGGTGATATCCACTTTATCGTTTTTTATTGCATCAATTTGGTTATTCTCTCTTTTCTTTTTTATTAATCTGGCTAGTGGTCTGTCTATTTTGTTGATCTTTTCAAAAAACCAGCTCCTGGATTTATTGATTTTTTGAAGGGTTTTTTGTGTCTCTATCTCCTTCAGTTCTGCTCTGATCTTAGCTATTTCTTGTCTTCTGCTAGACTTTGAGTTTTTTTGATCTTGCTCCTCTAGCTCTTTCAGTTTTGACGATAGGGTGTCAATTTTTGATCTCTCCTTGCTTCTCATGTGGGCACTTATTGCTATATATTTTCCTCTAGATACTGCTTTAAATGTGTCCCAGAGATTTTGGTATGTTGTGTCTTCATTCTCGTTGGTTTCGAAGAACATCTTTATTTCTGCCTTCATTTCATTGTTTATCCAGTCAACATTCAAGAGCAAGTTGTTCAGTTTCCATGAAGCTGTGCGGTTCTGAGTTAGTTTTTGAATTCTGAGTTCTAACTTGATTGCACTGTGGTCTGAGAGACTGTTTGTTACGATTTCCGTTCTTTTGCATTTGCTGAGGAGTGATTTACTCCCAATTATGTGGTCAATTTTAGAGTAGGTGTGATGTGGTGCTGAGAAGAATGTATATTCTGTGGATTTGGGGTGGAGAGTTCTGTAAATGTCTATTAGGTTTGCTTGGTCCAGGTCTGAGTTCAAGTCCTGGATATCCTTGTTAATTTTCTGTCTGGTCGATCTGTCTAATGTTGACAATGGGGTGTTAAAGTCTCCCACTATTATTGTGTGGGAGTCTAAGTCTCTTTGTAAGTCATTAAGAACTTGCCTTATGTATCTGGGTGCTCCTGTATTGGGTGCGTATATATTTAGGATCGTTAGCTCTTCTTGTTGCATTGATCCTTTTACCATTATGTAATGTCCCTCTTTGTCTCTTATGATCTTTGTTGCTTTAAAGTCTAATTTATCAGAGATGAGAATTGCAACTCCTGCTTTTTTTTGCTCTCCATTTGCTTGGTAAATCTTCCTCCATCCCTTTATTTTGAGCCTTTGTGTATCCTTGCATGTGAGATGGGTTTCCTGGATACAGCACACCGATGGGTTTTGTCTTTTTATCCAATTTGTCAGTCTGTGTCTTTTGATTGGGGCATTTAGTCCATTTACATTTAGGGTTAATATTGTTATGTGTGAATTTGATACTGCCATTTTGGTGCTAGCTGGCTGTTTTGCCCTTTAGTTGAGTTGGTACTTGTTGTTCCTTTATATGTGTAGAGCCTCTTTCAGGAGCTCTTGTAGAGCTGGCCTGGTGGTGACGAAATCTCTGAGTACTTGCATGTTCCCAAAGGATTTTATTTTTCCTTCACTTATGAAGCTTAGTTTGGCTGGATAGGAGATTCTGGGTTGAAAGTTCTTTTCTTTAAGGATGTTGAATATTGGCCCCCATTCTCTTCTGGCTTGTAGGGTTTCTGCTGAGAGATCTGCTGTGAGTCTGATGGGCTTCCCTTTGTGGGTAACCCGACCTTTCTCTCTGGCTGCCCTTAGTATTTTCTCCTTCATTTCGACCCTGGTGAATCTGACGATTATGTGCCTTGGGGTTGCTCTTCTTGACGAATATCTTTGTGGTGTTCTCTGTATTTCCTGGACTTGAATGTTTGCCTGCCTTGCTAGGTTGGGGAAGTTTTCCTGGATAATATCCTGAAGAGTATTTTCCAGCTTGGATTCATTCTCTTCGTCGCATTCGGGTACGCCTATCAAACGTAGATTAGGTCTTTTCACATAGTCCCACATTTCTTGGAGACTTTGTTCATTCCTTTTTACCCTTTTTTCTCCAGTCTTGCCTTCCCGTTTTATTTCATTGAGTTGATCTTCGACCTCTGATATCCTTTCTTCTGCTTGGTCAATTCGGCTATTGATACTTGTGCATGCTTCACGAAGTTCTCGTGTTGCAGTTTTCAGCTCCATCAATTCACTTATATTCCTTTCTATTTTGTCCATTCTTGTTAGCATTTCGTCAAATCTTTTTTCAAGGTTCTTAGTTTCTTTGCATTTGGTTAGAACATGTTCTTTAAGTTCACAGAAGTTTCTTACTACCCACCTTCTGAATTCTGATTCTGTCATTTCATCACACTCATTCTCCATCCAACCTTGTTCCCTTGCTGGCGAGGAGTTGTGATCCCTTTTAGGAGGAGAGGTATTCTGGTTTCGGGTGTTTTCATCCTTTTTGCGCCGGTTTCTTCCCATCCTTAAGGATTTATCCACCTGTCGACTTTGTAGTTGCTGGCTTTCAGATTGGGTCTCAAATCTTTCAGATTGACGTTCTGTTTGTTGATGATGAGGTTATTTCTGCTTCTTGGTTTTCCTTCTGACAGTCTGGCCCCTCTGCTGTAGGTCTGCTGAGGTTCACTCCAGGCCCTGCTTGCCTGGGGTTCACCTGCAGCAGCTGTTGAACAGCAAGGGTTGTTACCAGTTTTCTTCTTCTTCTATCTTTGTCCCAGAAGGATACCCGCCTAGTGTCAATCTGATCTCTCCTCTATGAGGTGTCTTTTTGGATATATAGGGGTCAGGGAGCTGCTTGAGGAGACGGTCTTTTCTTTATAGGAGCTCAAATGGTGAGCTGTGAGCTCTGTTGTTGTTCATTCAGAGCTGCTGGGCAGGTACTTTTAGGTCTGCTGCAGCAGAACTCATAAACTGCTTTTTGTTCCCAGGTGCTCTGTCCCAGGGATTTAGGGCTTTATTTATGAGTTTCCGTTATGCTGCTGCCTTCTTTTTTTTTTTTTTTTTCTTTTTTTCCTTCAGACCTGCCCAGCCCAGCAAGGAGGCAGCCTAGTCACTGTCGGCCTATAGCAGCTTTGCTGAGCTGCTGTGGGCTGCGCCCCGCTGCCGAGTGAACTTCCCTGCAGTCCTGTTTATATGGGTGTAGTTAGAACTGCTTTGGCGATGGTGGCCCGCCTCTGTTGGGGCGGAGTCTTTGCTGTGGCGTGTTGCCTTGGCAACGGCGGGCTGCCTCAGCAATGGCGGGTTGCCTTGGCAACGGCGGGCTGCCTCGGTAATGGCGGACGCCCCTCCCCCACAGAGCTGGACTGTCCCGGGTTCAGCTGCGCTTGCTGTGAAATTCTCAATCCAGAGTTTCTGGTTGCTGTTCTTTTGTGGGGGTGGGGCCAGCCGAGCCTGATCGCCTGGCTCCCTGCCTCAGAGCCTTTTTTAAGTTGGTGTTCCAGTCGCCTGTTGAAGAGGCGCCGGGGTCTGTTTGTTTTCCCCTGCGGCCACTCACTGCGCTGGCTTAAACAGCGGCACTGAAGTTTGTGGCGCTTTTTTTTCTTTTTTTTTTTTTTGCCCTGGAATCTACTGTCCTGGTTCTCTGCTCAGTCCCCTTTATGAACCAGCATATGGGCGACATCCCGTGGCTCCAATCGCCAGCCAAAAGGGCACCCGCACCGGTGTATTTTGTACGGAGAACCGCGGCTCCGGGGCGCCGACAAAGCAGCCGCGCGGGGCAGAGCAGCGGCGCTGGCCGGCACAGCAGCGCTGGCCACAACAGCCGCGCTGGCGAGCGTGGAGCTCCTCTGCCCGGGAATTTCCTAGTCTGTGGGCAATAAAAACGCGGCGTCCACTCACCCTCTGCGCTTTCACTGGGAGCTGCAATCCTGAGCTGTTCCTAAACGGCCATCTTGTATCTCCCTCTCTCGAGATACGCTTTAAAGGTAAAATATATACTGGATTTTGAAGCTTTTATATGCAAAAAAAATGTAAATATCTCATTTATAATTTTTATAATTGATTAATGTTGAAGGGATAACTTTTCAGATATATTGGATTACATAAAACATTATTTAAAATGGAGCTATTAGCAACTTTAAAGTTACAAATGTGGTTCGTATTATATTTCTGTTGGGCAGTGGCTTGTATTATATTTCTCTTGGGCAGAACTATAAATAAATACACAGTTGAAATAAAATACTGATTATAAAACAAGGCCAAGCATAGCAGTGATAATAATGCATTCATTACAAACCAAGGATTATTTTTCAACTGATTTCATGCATCTGAGGTAAAGGGTAAAAAATAACTTTATTTAAGTAGTGTGGTAAAGCTTATTTAAATCATTGATAAAGATAGAGATTGCTAAGGGAACACAGAGGAGGGCACCCACCCAGTCTTGGTTGGTCACAGAAGGCTTCTGAAAGAAAGGGATGTGTTAGTTGTGACTGAAGGAAAATTAGAGATTACTTTTTTATGGAGACGAAGTCTTGCTCTGTCACCCAAGCTGGAGTACAGTGGTGTGATCTCAGCTCACTGCAACCTCTACCACCTGGCTCAAATGATTCTTCTGCCTCAGCTTCCCAAGTAGCTGTGACTACAGGTATGCATCATGACGCCCAGATAATTTTGTATTTATCATAGAGACAGGGCTTCACCATGTTGGTCAGGCTGGTCTCTTGATTAGAAATGATCCTTCCACCTCAGCCTCCCAAAGTGCCAGGATTACAGGCATGAGCCACCACTCCCAGTAGGAGAATTAGAAATTCTTCAGAATTAAGTGTAAGAGAGACATAGGAGGAGAGTACTTCAGGAGAAGGAACAGAATTTGCAAAGTTTTAGTCATTGTTCCATAGCTCACTTGGAGAACTCCAAAATTTATAGGGGCTTGTTGTGATACTATTACATCACCACCTGCAGCTATTTACATAAAGTTCTGTTTTCCCTGAGGCACTTGTACATAAAAGAGAAGATTTATTTTACTTTCCTGTTTTTCTCGAAAGAATCATGAATTTAAAACTAGATATTTAAAAATCTGGGAAACATCTTGGGCTCATAGCAAGAGATACTTTGCAATTACTATTTAGTTTTACAGACACACACAGGGTTTTGCTTATCTGAATCTTGCCAAAAATTCACCCTTTTGCTCCAGAATAGTAACAACTTGACTCCATAATGCAGAGAGCTACACATGACTCTCAGCAAGAGGGAAAGTGAAAAAATAAAACTCTGCAAAGGCATAAAAATGATATTAATTTTGCAGTGACCTCACATGAGTGTTATGGTTAATGCCTAGCTGAGCAGGGATCCTAGAGTGTCAGAATTGGAGAGGACATTGATGATGAACAATCTTCCAGCCCAGTCGCTAACCTGTCAATAATGAGAACAGTCCCTAGTGAATGTTGGAGCTAGGATTTACAACTGGTGTCTGGACCTTTAACTTGACCTCTTCCCTTCTCCTTGGATGCAAAACATGTCTGAAGTCCTCAGTCTTTCAAAAACTAGAATATCTTCAGTGTGAAAAAAGACTAGAACATCTTCAGTGTGAAAAAAGCATACCCAAACCCCAAACCAACTTCCTGAGCTCCACAGTTTATTTTCATGACCATCTCAGTTGGGCAGCACCCCACAAACATCGTCCTCATTGTCTGCTGGTTTAGGTTTGCCTCACTTCTGCTGGGATGTAGGTGCTATGAGGGCAGGGACTTCACCTGCCCTGTCGGTGGGTGTATCCTTTGGGCTGAAGACAACCTTTGACACACAGTAGGCGCTCACAAAGGGTTGTACTTGTTTAGTGTACTGCACAGTGTATTTCCTGACTGGTGACCTATGCAAAACTTGTTCTATTTGGCATCATTGAGAATGATAATGTGTCTGCTTAACCCAGATGCTCTCTTTTCCCCAGGAGGCTAAATGTAGACATGAGTCACCAACTAGTCTTCAGTAGTTAGCCCATCCCAAACACTAGTGAAATCACTTAGCAAAGATGACAGTGAGAAAAATCTAGCATACCTGATTCCATCTTGCTTTTAGTCTCAAAGGCTGGTTGTTCTTGCCCATTCTTGACCACAGGCAATTCTGACCATGTGAAGATTTAATTTGTAGTTAACTTTGAAGCAAGAATGATAATAGTCTTTTCCTAAAACTAGCCCCCTCCTTGTTCAGGGACCAAAGATCATCTTTGTAAAACGAATGAAAGGCCACAATATTAGGATTATGGGAGAAGACTAAATTCTGCTAAAATGTAGGCTTAATTTCCATAATCCCTGACTGCTCAGGAGTCATGTGGCCAGAGGTCATAAGAACTGTGACTTCCTCCATTGCTTCTACAGATAACATCACTATTGTAGAGCCTAAGTTTGCTTTTTTGGGATGTTGTGCAGATTTTTGCATGCTGGGCCGACTGACCCCACCTGGACCCATGGCTCACAACTCAGCCAGCCCTGTGGCTCTCACCCAGAGGTGGACTCAATCCATAAGGACCATTTCCACATTTCCCTGTGATTGCATCCCCAGCCAATCAGTAGCACCCTTAGTCCCCTGTCCACAAAACTATCCTTGAAAATCCCTAGCCTCTGAGCTATGGGAATACTGATTTCAGTGTTAGCTGTCTTCTGCCTGGCTCAAGTTATGGTAATTAAACTCTTTCTTTACTGTAATACCATGGTCTCAGTGAATTGTTTTGTCTGTGCAGCAGGCATGAAGATCCATCGTGTGATAACACTGGAAGAGGAGGAGCTGGGGACAAGAGCCATTCAGCTTGTCTTTCAGCCCCTCCCTTCCTTCTCCTCTTGGTAATGGACCCAGTGCCTCCTCAGTGCCAGGCACTTTACAAATATTATTTCTAGTCCTTGCAACAACCCTACAAGATGATGGCTCTTAATATTGCCATCGTGACTGTATTACAAACTAGGAAACTAAAGCTCGGAGAGTTGATGCCACTCGCCCAAGTCCATACTGTTAGTGGTAATGGATTTGTCTGGGATTTAAATGCTGCTCTGTGTCACTCACCCCAGTCTGGCCTTACTTTTCCATCCACAGGAAATGTGGTCTCAGATTCTGGAATGCAGGCAGCTTGAGGAGGGGAATCAGTGTTCTGGGGATACCTGGAATAAAATGAAAGTGAAAAGCAAGCAGTACTGTGAACCATGACACTTCCTGGGCACATACCATGGGCCAGCACCACACTAAACACATTACTGGGACATCTCAATTACTAGTGAGCACAGTTTGTAAGGAGAGAAGAATCTTAGTCTTGCAGAAGTTATTTGTTATTATATACCTTCACACTTTGCTCTTTTCACTTCGTGGTATATAATAGTAACTTCTCTGCTGTGCATCACACCCAGTTCTAAGTGCTTCATGCATATTAAGTCATTTAATGTTCTCATCAATACTGTGAGGTAAGTAGTGTTATTATCTCTACTTTATAAATGATCATATTGAGACACAGGGAGATTAAGTGTCTTGTCCAAGATCACACAGATAGTAAGAACCAGGTTTCAGACTTTGGCAGCCTGGTTCCAGAGTTGGGGTTCTTATTCTCTACCCTAAGCTGCCTTTCTGATATTATATATTACATATAAAGAAAATATATCATGAATATATGATGCAGATCACATATTTAAAAATCAATTGTTTTCTATATTATGTGAATTACATACCTTCTGTATGTAATGTGAAATACCTACCATGTCAGTACATCGAGGGCTGTCTTACTTTTTAAACATCTATATAGTGTTCTGTTATGCCAGTGTTGTATGATTTATTTAACGAGTCTTTTGCTGATGAACATTTTGGTTGTTTCCAAACCTTTTGCTATAATAACAATGATAACATAGAATATAGTTCTGATGTACTTATTTATAACATAATTAAAATATTTATAATTAGAATAAAATAACACAACATAAATGCAATAAATATCCAGCGCATGTTTATTTCTTGCGTGTGCAGGCTATCTGTGAAATAAATACCCAGAAGTAGAATTACTGAATCAAAGGCCATGTGCATTTGTAATTTTGATGCATTGTGCCAAGTTGCATTCCAAAGGACTTGTACCCTTTCCCATGTCCACCAGCAATAGAGCACAGTGCCTGTTTCACCATGGCCACACTCCCGTAGTGCTCTGTCATAGGACTCATGCTTTTAACCATTGTACCATACTGTCTCCCAAGGACAAATTAGTGGGAAAGCTGCGTGAATCCAGTGAAAACTAAGTAATGTAAGAAAAGGTCAGAAATTTGACCTTGAGTCAAATGTCTGGCCAGAAGTACGAGAAACCAGAAGCAGAACAGAAGGTACTTGATCATTACACTCAAGGGAAAATTGTATCAAGAGTTTTATGCCAGTGACTCAGTCCTCATTCTGGGGAGCCTGGGTTTCTAAACTGTTCTCTTCCCTTGTAGAGAGAGGAAGGTAGTTGAATTCCAGGAAATGCCACTGAATTCCAAACACAGACAGGAAATGTGCTATCTTCTGACAAAGGGGAAGAATTGCCCGTCTGCAAGGCTAAAAGCCCTCTGAGCTTCTGTGGGATAAAATTGCCTTTTCTGGCTCTAATTCTGGTGACCTAGTTGAGTGCAGGTTTCTGGGAGCTGATCAAAAGGGAATAAGCAGGACTCAGCTTCTCCCTTGGGCAGCAACCTCTCCAGGAGCTCAAGTGAGGGTACAGGGTATACAAAGTTTTCGTAGTAATTGCACTGACCTGGGTGATGCAATCCCAGGTGATTTTGGTTCTTCCCTTATTCTTTGGGGATAATGTTTTCTAGATTTTTAATAAGGAACATAAATTACTTTTATAATCAGGAAAAATAAATAAAGATCATTAAAATCGAAACAATTCTATCAAAACAGACCAGCAGCCTTCTACACAGTGAGAGTCAAGCCTCTCTACCCATCCCCTCCGGGACATATCTTCTACCTCAAGGCCTTCTCTTGTAGCTCCTGGGAATGCTGCAAGGTATTTTCCTAGGTATGCCTCAAGCAATTGGTTCTTGCTTGAATGTTTAGCCCAGTAGGGATTTTGGTGGAGAAGGCAGGAACATTATATATCTGAGGAGAAAGGAGGGATGGGGGCAAGATAGAGGTGGCTGAAGAAACAGGAGTGAAAAGCAAGTAATGTGGCCCCAAGGGCATACTTTTCCGACTTCTCCAGATTGTCTACGGCCAGCCCTATACATCACAATTGAAAGGATTCCAGAAGAGACACTCTTGAAGAAGGAATCAGTGTACTACCTGAAACAATTTACAGAGTCAATGCAATCCCTGTCAAATTACCAATGCCCTTCTTCACAGAAATAGAAAAAACAATCCTAAAATTTGTATGGATCCACAAAAGACCCCAAATAGCCAAAGCCAATCTCAGCAAAAAGAACAAAGTTGACTTCAAAATATATTCCTGACAAAATTCACACTACCTGACTTCAAAATATATTCCAAAGCTGTAGTAACCACAACAGCATGGTATTGGCATAAGAAGAGACATATAGAGCAATGGAACAGGATAGAGAACCCAGGAATAAATTCACATATTGACAATCAACTGATTTTAGACGAAGGTAACAAGAACATACATTGGGGAAAGAACAGTCTCTTCAATAAATGGTGCTGGGAAAACTGGATAACCACGTGCAGAAGAATGAAACTAGACCCCTATCTCTCACCATATACAAAAGTCATCTCTAAATGAATTAAAGATTTAAATGTAAGACCCAAAACTATGAAACCGTTAGGAGAATTTGTAGGGGAAACACTTCAGAACATTGATTTGGGCAAAGGATAAAACCTCAAAAGGATAGGTGACCAAAGTGATAGATGAATGGGATCACTTCAAACTAAAACGTTTCTGCACAGCAAAGGAAATTATCATCAGATAGAAGAGAGAATGAGAAAAATATTTTCAAACTGTTTACCTGAAAAGGGATTAATATTCAGAATATATAAGAAACTCAACAGCAAAAACAAAAAAGCTAACAACTAAATAATCAAATTTTAAGATATCGATTGGGCCGAGCATGGTGCCTCACGCCTGTAACCCCTGCACTTTCAGAGGCTGACATGGGTGGATCATGTGAGGTCAGGAGTTTGAGACCTGCCTGACCAACATGGTTAAAACCCCATCTCCCCTAAAAATACAAAAAAATTAACTAGGCCTGGTGGCAGGCACTTGTATCCTAGCTACTCAGGAGGCTGAGGCAGGAGAATCACTTGAACTTGGAAGGTGGAGGTTACAGTTAGCTGAGATCATGCCTACTTACTGCACTCCAGCCTGGGGTGACAGAGTGAGACTCCATCTCAAAAATAAGTAAGTAAATATATAAATAAAATGGGCAATTGATTCGAGAGACAATTTTCTGGAAATTTTCAAGAGAAGACATACAGATGGCCAACAAGCATATAAAATGTTCAGTATTGCTAATCATCAGGGAAATGCAAATCAAAACTACAATCAGATATCATCTCACCCTACTTAGAATGGCTATTTATCAAAAACACAAAATAAATGCTGGCAAGGATGTAGACAATAGGGAACTCAGACACGCTGTTGGTGGAGATGTAATTTAGTACAGTCATTATGGAAAACATGATGTAGGTTCCTCAAAGGGCTGAAAATAGAACTACCATATGATCCAGCAATCCCACTCCTGGGTATATATACAAAGGAAAGGAAATCAGTACGTTGAAGAGATATACACACTTCTATGCTGATTGCAGTACTATTCATAATAGCCAAGATATGGAACCAAACTCGATGTCCATTAAGGGAATGGATAAAGGAAATGTGGTGTATTAGTGGTTACTAGAGGGGAGGAAGAGTGGGGGTGGGATAGGAAGAGGTTGGTTAACATACGAAAGTATAGCTGGAGAGGAGAAATAAGTTCTAGTGTGCTATAGCACTGTAGGGTGACTAATCAACACTTTAGTGTATATTTTCAAATAGCTAGAAGACAGGATTTTCAATGTTCCCAACACAAAGAAATGATAAATGTTTGAGATAGTGATGTTAATTATTCTGGTTTGACCATTACACACTGTATACATTTACTGAAACATCACTCTGTACCCCAGAAATATGTATCATTATTATGTGTCAGTTTAAAAAGTTTATATATGGAAGAAGAAAAAAAATGAATTGAGCCCCCAACTGCTGATAGGAGTTAAAATCAATTCACCCTGGACATCAGTTTGCTAATACAAATGAGGATTCCAATAATGAAATTTTATTCTTGGAAATTTACCTTGAGGACATATCTTGAAATATGAAAAAAGTTTTTCACCAAAATAATTGCAGCATTATTAATGAATCTAAAAAAGAAGACATAATTTAAATGTTTAATGACAGGGAAATAGCTATATAAGTTAGGGTATATACACATAATACCATATTATGCAGCCATTAAAATTTAAGTTGGCTGGGCATTGTGGCTTACACCTGTAATTCCATAAATTTGGGAGGCTGAGCCAGGAGAATTGCTTGAGGTCAGGAGTTCTTGAACCAGCCTGGGCAATAGAGTGAGACCCCATCTCTACAAAAAATCAAAAAAATTAGCCTGGCATGGTGGTGTGTACCTATAGTCCCAACCACTCAAGAGGCTGAGGTGAGAGGATCACTTAAGACCAGGAACCTGAGGCTTCAATGAGTTATGATCACCACTGCACTCCAGCCTGGGTGACAGAAAAGACCCTGTGTGAAAAAAACAAAAAACAAACCAACAACTTTAAGTTATAGTTTAAAATAGAAAGCCATGTATCTGCTTTATAATTTAAATTATGCAAAAAAAAATATGCTTAGAAAGAAAACTATAATGAAAGATACTAAAATGTTAAATGTTAGTCTTTGGGTGGTTGGGATTGAGAGAAATTTAATGTCTTTTATTCTAATTTTTAAAATTGAGTATAAATTTAAAAAAATTAAAGATATATTTATCTAAAAACAGTAGGTTAAGGACTTTACATGTATGTACAATATACACATGATTAATTGCATTTTTAATGTATGTGCATGATTAATATAACTATGTGTGAAAAAAATGGGTTAATTTTCTGAACCACTAGCGAATTAGTGAAAGGTTGACTTAGAGTTCAGTATACATAGTCACTAAAGTCAGTACCAGGTGTCAATAAAATGCTTCAAGGGGTCCTGTTGGAAATATTTTAAATAATTAAAGATTCGTTTTGAGTAGCGCAAGTTTCATACAGGCAATAACAGATTCAATAAAGTCCTAAGAATTTTCTCCCTTGCTAAATATGTTAAACAAACCCCTGCAAATTCCATTTATGCTGTTACTTTGCTTGACAAGATGTACCGTCATAGAAAACCCTCAGGTCAGTTTTAGACTGGACCAGATTGATTCCAATTGGATAATTAAAAATTAGTAAGGTTTTATTATTTGTATACATGTATTTTTGTCTAAACCTTGCTTACTAAACTTGAATTTTTTCTTAGGGTAGTTACAGGGGACCCAACGCTATAATCTCTACACCTAATTTAAATTTTGTTAGTTATGTTTGTATATTATTCTGTTTTCCATTGCCTGTAACAGGATATCTGAAACTGGGTAATTTATAAAGAAAAGGAATTTATTTCTGACAGTTATGAAGGCTGAAAAGTCCAAGATCAAGTGGCCACAACTGGTGAGAGTATTCTTGATGAGGGCCCTCTGAAGACTCCCGAGGTGGCATAGGGGGCTAAACATGCCAGCTCATGTCTCTCTTCCTCATCTTATAAAGCCACCAGTCCCAGTCCCTTGATAACCCATTAATCCATTAATTCATTATTAACCCATTAATCCATTAATCCATGAATGGATTAATCCATTTATCTTTGCAGAGCCTTCACGATGCAATTACCTCTTAAAGGTGCCTCCTCTTGATACTGCCGCATTGGGGATTAAGTCTCAACATGAGTTTTGGAGGGGACAAACTTTAAAACTATAGTAGTTTGGTACCATTTGCTAATGGTTTTGTGAGTAAATGAGACCTTACCTCTTTTTGTTTTTCTGGAAGGCCAGGGTTTGATAGACACTTGTTGAACTAATCTTAAACAAAGGCCCAATGCAAGGGCTCTACTCTGGGGAGTTATTGGCTGGTAAATGATTAAAAAAAAAAAAAAAAAAAGATCAGGAACATGTTCCAAAACACAGCTCTTCTATAATCAGGGAGAAGTAACAGTTCAGGGATATTTATTGTACCCATGCTATTTATCAGGTGTTGTCCAGGTACTAGGGATGCAAAGATGAATAGGACATGGTTCTTGCCTGTGCTGCCTTAAGCAAGTAGCATAAATTAGTTAAGTAGGCTGAATATGACACAATAGGGAGTAGTGAAGACTATGGTAAGCAGGAGAGTGCTTTCCAGATTTAAAGGCTTTGCTCAAATTTTATCACTGGATTCTCTAACTTTTAAGACATGCTAAAAAAGTGAATGTTTACATTAAATCTCCTGATTTCAAAATGCTGTTGACTAATTTAAAGTTTTAAAAAACACCGTGACTGGATCAAAAAAATTATTCATTAGGCTACATTAGAACTGTGGGTCACTGAATAGCCAACACAAAAAGAACAAAGCTGGAGTCATCACGTTACCCAACTTGAAACTATAATACAAAGGTATGGTAACCAAAACAGCATGGTGCTGGTACAAAAACAGGCATATAGAATAAGGGAATAGGATAGAAAGCCCGGACATACTGTCGCACATCTACAACCATCTGACCATTGACAAAGTTGACAAAAATAAGCAATGGGAAAAAGATTCCCTATTCAATAAATGGTGCTTGGATAACTGACTAGCCATATGCTGCAGACTGAAACTGGACCCTTCCCTTACATCATATACAAAAAACAACTCAAGATGGATTTAAGACTTAAAGTTAAAACCTAAAACTATAAAAACCCGAAACTATAATCTAGGCTATGCCATTCTGGACACAGGCCTTGGCAAACATTTCATGACAAAATGCCGAAAGCAACTGCAACAAAAACAAAAATTGACAAATAGGACCTAATTAAACTAAAGAGCTTCTGCACAGAAAAAGAAGCAAATAGCCTACTGAATGGGAGGAAATATTTGAAAACTATGCATCTGACAAAGGTCTAACATCCAGATTCTATAAGGAACTCAGATTTACAGGCAAAAAACAACCCCATTAAAAAGTGAGCAAAGGACATGAACAGACACTCTTCAAAAGAAGACATACATGCACCCAACAAGCGTATGAAAAAATGGTCAACATCACTACTCATTAGAGAAATGCAAATCAAAACCACAATGAGATACCATCTCACACCAGTCAGAATGGCTATCATTAAAAACTGAAAAATAACAGATGCGGGCAAGGTTGTGAAGAAAAGGAAAAGCTCATACACTTCTGGTGGGAATGTAAATTAGCTCCGCCTTGTGGAAAGCAATGTGGCGATTTGTCAAAGAACTTAAAACAGAATCACTATTTGGCCCAGTAATCCCATTCTTGGGTATATACCCAAAGGAATATAAATTGTTCTGCCATAAAGACACATGCACCTATACAGAAAGCCAAATACTGCATGTTCTCACTTATAAATGCAAGCTAAACATTGAGAACACATGGACACAAAGAAGGAAACAACAGATAAGGGGCCTACTTGAGGGTGGAAGATAGGAGAAGAAAGGTAATTAAAAAACTACCTATCAGTTACTGTGCTGATTACCTGGGTGACAAAAAATATGTACACCAAACCCTCATGACATGCTACTTATGTAACAAACCTGCGCATGTACCCCTGAACCTAAAATAAAGGTTAAAAATCAAAGAACTGTGGGCCACATTTGTGCAACTTCTGTCTTTGGGAAACTGTCTTGTGGAATGACAAAGCACTGAAAATGTGTCTAATTGTAAATCAGTATAAAAATAATTTGCTCACAAGTTTATTAAAAATATTAAGATATTGGGTGTAAAGTAGTTGGCGAAATGATTGCTGTTGGTTATAAATTGGTGATAAAATTCATGTGCCGAAGATAGAAGGAATCAGAGGATGGTGTTATAGACTGTTCAGAGAGAAATCAGAGGATGTTCCTCAGAAGTGCTGATATCTGAGCACTGTTTTTCATAAAAGCTTTACTGAGAGATAATTCATATATCATACAATTCACTCATTAAACTATTCAATAGCTTTAGTATATTCATAAAATTGTGCAAACATAGCCACAAATAATTCTCGAACATTTTCATCAACCCAAAAAGTAACATGTACCCATTAACAGTCACCTCCCATTTCCCCCAATCCTTGTAGCCCTAGTCAACCAGAATTCTACTTTCTGTTAGGCCATTTAATGCAAATGAAATCATACAATATATGGTCTTTCATGACTGACTTCTCTCACTTAGCATAATGTTTTCAAGAGTCATCCATGTAGCATGTATCAGTATTTCATTCCATTATATTGCTAAATAGTATCCTATTATAAGAATATACCACATTTTATTGATCTGTTTATTAGCTGATGACCAACTGGGTTGTTTGCACATTTTGCCTCTTATACATAAGGCTGCTATGAACATTCATGTACAAATTTTTGTATGGATATTTTCATTTCTCTTGGGTATGTACCTCGGAGTGGGATTGCTGGGCTAAGCATTGTTTTGAATGACAAATGGGAGTTTTTAAGCTGAAGAGGCAGGGAAAGTCAGAGGAGGGAGAAAAGATGAGTTAGAATTGGGAGGATGTTTTGTATTTTGAGCAAAACCATAGCGGTCTAAAATATAAAGGCATATGCAGGAAACTCACAGTGGCTCTCTATGGAGGAAGTGGTGAGAAATAAAGCTAAAGAAGAAAGCAGAGTTCAGGCCATGAAGGAGCTTCTTGGCCTATACTTTCTTTTGAAGATACTAGGGAGCCATTGAATGCTTTCAAGAAAGGCAGGGCAAGATAACTGTGGAAACCACATAGAGGACGGATTTGGTTCCACAGCTGGGATTCTTCCTGGCAGGCAGCTTTGGTCAACATCTTGCTACCCGCAGAGAATTTTACTCTTCAGAGCACTCCACCTTAAATATTTGGACTGGCTGCTTGTAATCAAAATAGCGTAATATGGATTTATGATATGCAATATATTTATAACACAGGCAAGAGAGTTTTAAGTTAAATCATTTAGTTTTCTAAAAAGATATTGCAAAATTGAGCAAGTTTTATTTATGTTGGTACAAAAACGTGTTTAAGTTTTTGAAAGTGAGTGTGCCAATTTGCTTAGATTCTTTTTTATTTTTACTTTTTGCAGTAAGAAATATTTATTTTAACCAATAAAAAGTCTACAAGAATGGTGATTGAAATGGAGAAGATGACTCATGATTTGAACTTGAGTTTTCTGAAATTAAAATACCTTCTGCACTGGTAGCTCTTACAACAGAATATTCTGTGGGTACTCTTGTTTATTCTCAGTTGCAGGACAAGAACCTGAATTGAGAAGCTGTCATCTGGAATAAATAGTTTTTGTGTCCCTACGGTGTAAGAATTGTTAGATACTGTTAAGAATGTTGTATATTTTCTCTCTCAAAGCTGCAAATATGGGGCTATGACTCTTTCCTGAGTTTTATTTAATATGTTTTCCAGTCCTTTTCAGTTATGGGCCTTCAAAAATAATATTTCTCTGTGCTGATTCCAAATTGAATTTGTCTGACTATTAAAACAGTTTGTAGTTGCCTTTTAATTTCCTTACTCACTTGGTAAACATCAGAAGTGGAGCAGTATGAAAGGATGTGGAAAAGTTGTATAAAGCCTGCTATGTTTTAGCATTTAGTTTATTGGACTTGCTTTCTTCCCTTTGAAATGAATTAGACGTTGGGAAAGTTTGAAATGCTATCAACATACAGTTGGTCCACAAATACTTATTGATTTGTGTGTGTCAGGAACCACAGGCGTATCAGAGTAGACTATGATATAGTGTCAGATGCTATGGGAGGCGTGAGGGTCAATACGACTAAGAGGCCCATTTAACAGGATTTACAACCCGCTGGAGGAGATGAGAAACATAAACAAATGACTGCTGTGACATAGTAAGGCAAGGTCTGGGAGTGGCACAATTGCGGTGCTTAGGAATGTAGCAGTGACAGTGGTCCTTTGGGACCACTTACATGTGCCACTAAATGATGGGGATATGTTCTGAGAAATGCAGCCTTCGGCGATTTCATCGGTGTATGAACATCATAGAGTGTACATGCATAAACTCAGTGGAATAGCCTACTAGACACCTCAGCTATATGGTAGAGTCTATTATTCCTAGGCTACAAACCTGTACACCATCTTACTGTACTGAATACTATAGGCAGTTGTAATACAATGGTCAGTATTTATGTATCTAAACATAGAAAAGGGAAAAATATACTCTGAAAGATAAAATACGGTACACCTGTATAGGGCACTTTGCATGAATGGAGCTTGCAGCAGTGAAAATTGCTCTGGGTGAGTCAGAGAGTGAGTGATGAGTGAATGTGAAGGCCTAGGACATTACTGTACACTACTGTAGATCTTATAAATGTGGTACACTTAGGCTACACTAAAAGTATAAAACATTTTTTTCAATAATAAATTAACCTTAGCTTACTGTGACTTTTTCTTTTCTTTGAGATGGAGTCTCACTCTGTTGCCCAGGCTGGAGTGCAGTGGTGCAATCTCAACTCACTGCAATCTCCACTTCCCGGGTTCAAGAGATTCTTATGCCTTGGCCTCCTGAGCTTACTGCCTCCTAAGCTTACAGTAACTTTTAATGTATAAACTTTTAAAATTTTTAAAAACTTTTAACTCTTTGTAATAACACTTCTCTTAAAACAAACACATCGTACAGCTGTACAAAAATATTTTTTTGCTTACATTCTTAGTGTATATGCTTTTTTCTATTTTTAAAACATTTTATTTATTTTCCAGTTTTTAGACTTTTTTGTTAAAAACTAAGACAAAAATACACACATTAGCTTAGACCTACACAAGGTCAATATCATCAAGATGTCCCTAGGCTGTTGGAATTTTTCAGCTCTATTATAAGCTCGGAGGACTACCATTTAGTGTATGCTGTCCATTTTTACACACATTGTTATGTGGTGCATGACTGTATTGTTTTGGGTGATTTTATAAGGGTCATGCAGAAAAGGAGTCTGTGATTGAATATGTTAGGAAGCACTGTTGATTTCTATTTATTATTATTATTATGTTTTTAGATGGAGTCTTGCTCTGTCACCCAGACTGGAGTGCAGTGGCATGATCTCCGCTCACTGCATCCTCTGCCTCCCAGGCTCAAGCAATTCACCTGCCTTAGTCTCCCAAATAGCCGAGATTATAGGTGCACACCACTATGCCCAGCTAATTTTGCATTTTTAGTAGAGACGAGGTTTCGCCATGTTGGTCAGACTGATCTCGAACTCCTGACCTCAGATGATCTGCCTGCCTTGGCCTTCCAAAGTGCTCGTTACAGGGATGAGCCACCATGCCCAGCCAGGAAGTGCTGATGTAAACAAAATCAAATGGGGAGTGGTTAAGAGTTTCTGGGTTCAAATCCTGTTATCTTTCAATTACTCATTGTGAAATTTTGGTCATGTTATTTAACCCTAGAATTTCCTCATCTATGGAAACAACATATTCCATAGGTATTAGAGGGGATTATATGAGGCATGTAAAGCATTTAGAAGAGCTGCTATAGAGTATACCCTCAATAATGAGTCTTCTGGCCAGATGTGGTGGCTCATGCCTGTAATCTGGCACTTTGGGAGGCTGAGGTGGTCCCACTGTACGGCTGTACCAAAATATTTTATTTCTTATATTCTGAGCTCTTTCTATATTGGCTGAGCTCAAGAGTTCTAGATCAGCCTGGCAAACACAGCAAAACCCTGTCTTTACAAAAAAAAAAAAAAAAAAAATACGAAACTTAGCCAGGTTGTTGTGGTGCTCATTTGCAGTCCCAGCTACTTGTCAGGAAGCTGAGGCAGGAGAATCTCTGGAGCCTGGGAGGTCAAGGCTGCAGTGAGCCATGTTCATACCACTACACTCCAGACTGGGTGAAAGAGTGGGACCCTGATACCTTAAAACAAACAAACAAAAATGTATTATTTGAATGTGAGACTTCTCAGAACCTAAATCCTAATATGCATTCTGAACTGAAAAGAGAGAGAGAAATCGTGCAACTTCTTTCAAACACTTAAAAAAATACAGTGTCTCAAAGGCTAAAGTTCTAAGGAACAGATCTTGAAAACCCTAGGACAGGGAGATAACAGGTAAAGAAGACAGCAGTTGGGTTGGGCATTGTAAAAGGGGAGGGACTTCATTAAATAAAATTGAGGTACAAAACAAAAAAGAGCAAAAGCAAAAACCAAAGTTTTATAATTGAGAGCAGCAAAAATGTTTTGTAGAAGTTATATTTGTTCCCAGTGGAAAAAAAATGCCTTCTTGATGGAAAGGAAAAAAAGCCGAAATGATTGAAGTAAATGGCTACTGTGTTTGCCTACCAGAATCCATTTCCCCCTTCTTCAGGTAATAGCATCAGAATTTCCTTGGGAAACCACTGGAGGTGGATATACTGTGAAAGGGCTGCAGCTAAGACTTCAAACCAAGTCCTTGTGTTGTAGTGGGCAAAAGTGAGATACTTTAACCTCAATTGGTTAAGACCGCTGTCTCTTTTCGTTCTGGCATTTCCTCATTCACACTTCCATTGTGTTTGAGATGTTTAGAAGGGCTGTTGGCCTGCTTTTGAATTCAACTGAGGGAAGTTGAGTTGGGAATCATACATTTAGTTTCAATTTAATGGATATATTTATGTTGCTCACAGTCACTTCTACGACAGTTCAGTTAGCTCTGGGATCCTAATGTAATTCCTGACTTCCAGAAATCCCTGTTACCCTGTGAGGACTACCTTGCTGTTGTGTTGAGAGAATACTGACAGCAAACTGGTTAATGAGCATCATGTATTCTAAGAATATTTAATATCAGTCCCTGGACAAGAAAACTTGACATGTTTGGAAACCTTCCAGCTCATATGGAGGAGAAATTTGAGAGATTCCAAACTTGGCAGTAATGATAAAAATACACAGAAAAGTATCAATAACAAGTTGCGAAGCTGAACGAACATTTAAAAGCTATCAGTAACCAAAAACACCTCAAACAAAAAACTCCAACAAATTCTGATCAACCATGGTAGAAGAAGGATGAATTATCTTTCTATTTTTCTTAAAAATTGTACTTTGAAGTTATTGTTGCATGAAGAAGTGATTGAAGAGTATTCAGCCAAAAAATATAGCGAGAAAAATAGCCATTATGGACATAGTAAGGGAGGATTTGGTGATGATTGTGGTATTTCTTAGCTTTTCTGGATCTGTGATTTGTTATTTCTTTTCTTGTTTGAAGTATTTTCCTACAATATCTAGTTTCATATTTGTTGTTTTCTTTTCTTTTCTTTTCTTTTTTTTTTAAGGGCTCTGCAAACTGAAAATGCATTAGAACTCACTAAACTTGATCTGCCTCTGGGAATGACCCTTGTCTTCTCACTTGGTGAGGTTCAGGTGGGACTGATTCTATCCCAGACTCTGGAAGGACAAGTCTTTCCAAACTGGCCAATGGAGCATTGCAATCAGCTGGTCTGAGAGAATGGTTCAAGAACAGGCATATGATATGATCAGAGCCAGAGACTCAGTTCTCTGGCTTGTGCCAGGAAGCCAGTTGGTTGGGAGACAGACCCTTTCCTAAATGTGCAATATATAATCTGTCTTTCTAATGTGACTCCTATACCTTCATAAGGACAAAAATCAAACCAGATGTTTAAGGCCATTATTTTTATATAATTAAAAATTATCAAATAGTCAAAGACAAATGAAAGTTTTGGTGAACATGATTGGGCATTTTGTTAGTATGCTGGCAGTGATTAGAGGGGTAATAAACACACATGGGCACATACATATATCTTAAATTGTTATGTAATTATTTCATAAAATGTAGTTTTAAATTTTATAACAGCAAAAATAACTATTTTATAATCAAAGTTTTACATAATTTGTTCTATTGAAAGTAATGATCCAATGGATTTTAAAATTTTGAGTATTTCTTCATCAAAAGATACAGAATTAAGGTAAATGCATTTTAAAGAATTAGCAATATTTTTCTGTTATTTTGTTTCTAAGCTATGTCTATTACAATGAAATGTAAAATGCATACTACAGATAATATAAAAATGTAAATGAAGGGTATATGAATATAGTTTAAACTTCAAAATAATTTTGAAATTTAAATTCAATCTCATTAAATAAAAAGGTTCACAATTCCTGTGTTCAATATTCTTCTTGTTGCCGTGGTATTATATCAGGATTACATTTTGTGCAGATAAAAATCTAGACCCATGTGTAAAAAATTTAAGGTCCATCTGAATTCTTTAGTGTTATGAAATGTCTCTCAGTTATAATGTGCAAATATTAGGAATATTTCTCTAATTGTTGGCTTGCTCTGTAGCCATAAGTTGGGACATAAAGAAACACACAAGAAAAGGGTACTTGGCACTACTGGGAATTAATATTTCCTTTGCAGGATTATATTGCATTCTAATGCTAATTGATAGAAAGGACTTGACAAATGAATTAATTTGTCTTTTTTTGTACCTAAACTCTTCCTCCTCTCAAATCCTCCCACACTTTAAATCAGTGTCCATCTCTGACATCATCATCAGGATGACTTACACGATTTTATGGTATTCAGATACAAGTTAATTTGAGGAGACAGAAAAAGAGATGGGGAGAGGCATTTCCTGGGGGTCTAAAAGTTGTGACTCACAAGAATGGGTGTTTAAGACACTCTCTAATACATATAATGCAGTATATAGTTTTGTGTGTGTCTATGACAAGCGGAGCATAAAACCAGGAGGCCATTCTGTTGCTACCCAGAATTCCCAGGGTTCAGTCTCCTAGATGACTTCTCTCCATTGAGGGGATGGGGAAGGTGATCATACACCTCACTCAGCCTGCTTCCTGAGCAATTTTCTCCTCTCTCACTATTTGTCTAATCTCGCTTATGACAAGTATTTAAAAAAGACTTTGATTCCAATCAGTGTCAGAGTTCTGACCCTAGTAGAGGGTAAGAATCCCTGAGTTAAGAAATTAGGAAGGTTTGGCAGTCTGCTTAAAATAGGAAGAGAGGCCAGGTGCGGTGGCTCCTGCCTGTAGTTCCAGCACTTGGGGAGGCCGAAGTGGGCAGATCACTTGAGATCAAGAGTTCGAGACCAGCCTGGCCAACATGGGGAAACCTCATCTCTACTAAAAATACAAAAATTAGCCCAGTGTGGTGGTGGACGCCTATAGTCTCAGCTACCTGGGAGGTTGAGGCACGAGAATCTCTTGAGCCTGGGAAGTGGAAGTTGCAGTGCGCCAAGATCGTGCCACTGCACTCTAGCCTGGCCAACAGAGAATCCCTCTCAAAACTAAATAGAATAAAATGAAATAAAATGGGAAAGGAGAAGAATTCAGGAAAAAAACCCAGAAATTAATATATCAATAAATTATCCTGCCACAGTGACAATGGCAACTTGCCTTCCAAGTGACGGGAAAATAAGTTTTAGTTATTTCTTTCATCCCCTAAATCTCAATGGGGGCCAACCATTCCAGAGACCAGCTAGAGAAATGAGAACAGATATTAGAAAGAAGACCCCAAAGTCCTACCTGAGAATAACACAGCTTCATTAAGGGCCTGCTGACAAGGAGCAGGGGGCGGTACTGGGGCCAAGACTTGGAGATTTGCAGTCCTAGAGCTTCTTCCAGAAGCATGGAGAGACAGTTGTCTCCAAGAAACAGGTATTGTTAAATAGGACAGTAGCTGAAGTAGTCAGGTTATAGTTTGGTGAGCCTAGCATGAAAAGAGAGAATGTTTTGCATGAGACTGAGCAGGCATAATTACAATATGGGTTATAAGAGTGGTAAAAAAAAAAAAAAAATTAGGCCCAGAGGAAAATATATCAAAAGTAAATTGTAATTTTATGTTGTGAACTAATTGGAAGCTTAAAATGGCAATTGAAATTCTTTCTGGGCCTTAGGGAGATGAGGCGGCCTTCTTTAGGATGTTTGAATTTAATTACCAGGTGCAGCAAGAGCAGAATAGATTTTTTAAAATTACTTAAAATAATTGTGTTGGGCACCAGCAATGGTTATATTTATCTAAAGGCCTTAGCATACCTTTTAAGTTGAAAGGTAATTTGTATCATTGAAAATTTAGTAGAATTTCAGTGCATCTGCAGATGAGTGGAAGTACTGTTTGAAAAATGTGTTCTCTACCCTGTCAGGAATACATTTGAGTTTTAAAATGTATATGGATGCTTCTTTAGTGGTATATTGGCAGAAAACTGTTTTTGTTCTTCAAAATATTTTTAAATGCTAAAAGTAATATAATAACAGTACAAAGTTTTAGAAAAATAGAAAAAAGTCATGTATAATCTTACCAGCCTACTACAAAAACTCATCTTTTCTTTTTATAATCCTTTGTGGGCATATGGTTTCCATATTGTTATGCAATTTTGTATCATGCTCTTTTTTCCCTTATTATAAAATAAGCATTTTCTTATGTTGTTAAATACCCCACAGTATAATCTAAAATTTTAATGGCTGCATGGTATTCCTTTTAGGAACTATGCCAAAATTAACTTAATGGTAGTCTCTAGGATAAAACATTTAGATTATTTTTAATTTTTGCTATTAAAAATAAAAATGCAATGAATGTACTCATGTGGGAAATGCCCCCCTTTCATCTCTTCTCCTGGCTCCAAGGTTTGAATTATTTCTATGAAGTAGGATTAGTGGGTAAACATAGGGATAGGACATTTTCTTGGCTCTGGATATGAATCGTTAATTTTGTTTTTTTTACTAAAGGGTAGTGACAGTGAAATAAAATGTTATGATTTTTCAGACCAGCACATTCATTATTGTACTCACTAGTGTTTTGTCTTTTTCTTTTCCTCCCTCCTCTCCCCCCCACCTCCCTCCCCACCTCCCTCCCTCCCTCCCTCCCACCTTCCTTCCTTCCTTCCTTCTTCTTTCTGTCTCTAATTTAATACAGCTCTCTTTCCTGTTCCTTTGTGAGCAGAGTTAAATGTTTTTGCTTATGTTTATTTCTTCCTAGGTCTTTTATGCATTGTGTATTCAGGACCTAAAGAGTAACTTCTCTAACAGGAACCTAAATTCAATCGATGGCAAGTTCATTAAAAAGTTCCTGAAAATTTGTTAGAAGAAAGTAATTACATGCCCAATTCAAGTGAATGAAAGGAAAGTTTTAGTTGTATATGAATCAGAAATTAATATTTCTAATGAAGGTTATTTAATACTTTCAGATAATGATTTTCTTTGGTTACCTCAATCCTAACTAATTTGCTTCAAAATGTTAATAAGTCTGAATTTTGTGGGGTCATTAAAAAAAAGACAATAAAAATATTTAAAAATAAGGATTCACAAAAAAGAGCTCTGTGATGACATAATTTGTGATATAACACTCCAGGAGACAGTGGGCAAAAAGAACCTTTTCTCTTAACGACACTAAAAGTGCCCAGACAAATTGAATCATATAATCCAGTATCCCCAGTTTGTATGATTCCCAGATTCTGTTCCAAGGGACCTGACTCCAGCCTCTTCTTGGAATTTACAAAGCCCATTAGCTAAATAAATCTGATTAACAAATCACTTGATCATACGGTGGTTTACATTCTTCATGGGTGTGGTTGTGAGAGACATGGACACCTTTTGTTTTGAAAAGAGGAAGAATTCCTCCTGTGACCCTGCCCCTTACTACCTTAGAAAGCCAAATGAGTAGCAAGAGAGGTGTGAGAGCCAGGGGTGCTTATCTGGGCCTCAGGGAGAAGACTTCATTGCCTTGAGTTCTTGGCGTTTTGCCTTTTTTGTCATTAAATCGTAAGATCCATAGCAGTGGTTAAGGTTGAGGATGTTCAGGAAGTACATAATAAAAATGCATGGGATCTTTAGAAGAGTGTAATGGAAACTCTAACTTTTTATTTTCCATCTTATTTTTTGGATGTTTCGATTCCTATTATAGGTTAGTATATGTTTATAATAAGTAAACATATATTAAGGGGACAAGCTCAAATTTGATTACTAGTGATCTAACATGGCAAAGAATAGGTTGTGGGCTTAAAAGAAAATAAAGAGGATATTTATTTTAAAAATATTCAATAAACAATGAGGGTCAAATATACTAGGCACTAGTATAGAGCATATAATAATAAGCAAGGGTCCCTGCCTCCCCAGAATTTTAAGGACTCGAGCCAGAGGGACAAAAGTTCTAGAAACTTACATGTAACCAGTGTAGCTCCTCAGGCAAGAACACTGGAATTTAGAGTATGTTTTTACCTGGAGTTTCCTCCCATCTCCAATCAATGGTGGCGGCTAGTGTTCTTGTTAAGAACACTATTTCCTGTCCAACTCTTTTCTTTCCGTGTCTTTCCTTATTAAAGACACGCACAATGATCCTTGACTCTAAAATCCATCATCTCAAAGCTGAGTGCACTTTAGCATTTGTATAGCTAAAAAAAAAAAATCCCACAAAGCCCAGAGTGTACACATTTCTAAATCATTAATTAGATTTCTATAATGAGAAGGAAAACAAAAAATAACTGGTCTAGCTAAGAGGTTCATCATTATGTGAATTTCCTGGATAATTGATATCAACTTGGGGTCATTTAATGGCATATTTGCTAGGACTCATAACAACGTGCCACAGATTGGGTGGCTTAAACAACAGAAATTTATTGTCTTATAGTTCTGGCAGCTAGAGCCAGAGAGGAAAATGCCAGTAGGGCTGCTTCTTTCTGAGAGCTGTGAGAGAGAGAATCTTTTCCTGGTCTCTCATCTAGCTTCTGGTGGTTTGCTGGCCATCTTTTGTATTCTTTGACTTGTAGATGCATCACCCCAATCTCTGCCTTCACCTTCACCTGTTTTTCTCCTCACATCTGTCCAAACTTTTCCTTTTTAGAAGAATACCAGTCATATTGAACTAAGACCCTCCCTAATAACCTCATCTTAGTTCGATCATCGGCAAACACCCTATTTCCAAAGATCATCTTTACAGGTTCTGGGGATTAAGGCTTAACCATCTTTTTGTGGGACACAATTCAACCTGTAACAGATGGTTAGAATATTCTGGCAGATGAAAAGATGGTTTGACAAATGCCACCATGATGTACAATGATTTTATATGACAATATTTTGTATTTTAGACTTAATCAATCTGCCTTCTTTGGAGGGACCATTTTGTGATATTTAATTCCATTTAAATATGCAATTCCATTTAGTAAAGAGTGAATGTTGATGTGATTTTGACGGGGACCATGCAATAGTTTGGAGTTCTATTTGGTGCTGGCTGAGTTGTGCGTAAGCTCACCACTTCTGCATGGTATCGTTCATGGAGTCTGACCATTATGGAAAGGTATATTTCTCATCTGATCCTGTTAATTCAGACAACTCCAACCCTCTCAGCTCCATGCAACTAGTTCTTATAGTGCTAAATCTTATTTTTTGAGATTTATCTACCCTCAGGGGCATTCATATTAACTCCTCTACTTCCTGTACTTTAGCCTCTAGATTGTTTCCAAATATTCTGAGATTTTATGTTATGCCTGAAAACACAAGGTTCATACCTATAGTCCCCGCACTCTGGGAGGCCAAGGCAGGAGGATCGCTTGAGCACAGGATTTTAAGACCAGCGTGGGCAACATAGGGAGACCTCGTCTCTACAAAAAATAAAGGGAAACAATCCAGAAAGGAAGCACACACACAGAAGAGCAATCTAATAATATGGTCCCTAAATGCGACTTCATGAGTTGGGTGTGACAAAATCATTGGGGGGAATAAATATATTGATTTCAGACCCCATCTTTGGAAATTCTGATTCAGCGTGCCTGGGATTGGGCACAGAAACATGCAATTCAGCAAACAGGAATGTGGAGGATATAGCTTGCTTATCATCCACGTCCTGCTTAGCTCCTCCTAGAGACAGAAGCCACCTGTCCCACTCCATCTAAGGGTTTTCTCATTCATGTTGGGACTCTTCCAGATCTAGATTCTAGACTCGACATCTTAGAAAGAGCTGAGCATCCCCAGATGGCAGTGTGGTGTAATGGCTGAGAGCCCGAGCAATGGATTCTGCCACTGGCTAGCACTCACTGTGGACTTAACCTCTGTGGGTCTCAGTCTCTTCACCTATGAAAGTAATAAGAGCTGTTTTATAAATTTGTGAGCTTTGAGTGAGTCCCTACTTGTAAAGCATTTATGATAGTGCTTGGCACATAGCAGTCTCTCAATCAATCTTGCTCTTGCTAACATGATGATTTCCTGCCTATCTAAGGTTTAGTGTCTAAATTCCAGTTTTCTGTCTAAGGAGCTGTCTCATTTTAGGAGACTTTCAATAGGAATTACACGTTTTAGTTCAAATACAAACTCTTGACACTGGACAAGTTAAACCGTCTCTTTACTCCCCATCCAGGATGGTGTGGACTTACCCCACAGCGACAACAAGAACACCATATCAGAATGTTTAAGATCATGTGTCTATAATCAGCATAGAAGGTACAGGGTATTTCTTCCTTAAAGCTGCAGTGGTGGAGTCTGAGTTGGTCTGCAGATGCACAGGGAGACCCTGGGTGACTCAAAGCACCTGAGTGAGCTGTAGACTTTCCCCCTTACTCATATCCCATTTGTCCAATTCACAGCATCGGGCGGTGGCTTTTGACTTGCATGCTAATCCCATGCTGGAACTGGAGTCCTATCCAGGTCCCTTGCCCATGTGGCTAAAACTCATCCCAGCCACCCAGGCTACTCCAGCCTGGCTCTCCAGGGTAATTAATCCTATCCTTGCTATCCCAGCACCAGTTTTGAACTGACTGGGAAAAAAGGTGGTAAGTGAGGTGGGGAACTGCAGAGGGTGGTTGGTGCTGTGTACTGATATTGAAAATGAGTGTATTGATAGATATGGAAAATGACATGAAAATACTTTGCCATCATAAACATAGAAGTACGTAAAATGAGACATATATGTAAGTGACCATTATTTTTATGTTAGAGGAGACATATTACTCAGTTCTCGCTGAGATTATTATCCACACTAAGGATTCTCTGGGAATCCTGCTATCTGTGACAGGGACTTCTCTTTTCCTACTCTGTATGTCATTTATTACAGGCTCTACTACACTCTGTGCATTTGTTTACCTGCCTGTGCCTTCAAAAGACTATGACAAGGCCCTCAAGGATTCATCTTTACAGCTCATCACCTGACACTGTGCCTGGCACTTAGTAGGTGCTCAATACATGTTTGCAAAATAAATGAAAGATTTAAGTAACTAATTTTTATTAAACCATATGAACATATCAAAAATCAAAAATAGAAAAAAAAAAAAAAAAGAAATGGAAACCAAAGAAGCCATCAATATTGAGGAGTGGCTAAATAAATCATGACAAGAACTTTGTGACAATTTCACTATTTGAATAATAATGTTTTCGGAGAATGTTGAATGACGTAGATAATACTAATCTATGAAGTTAAAAAGCAATGTATAAATTCTATGATGTCATCCCATAGGTTAGTATATAAAACATAAGTGTATATATATTAGATGTATGGGTCTGAGAAGGAAAAGACAACAATGTTACTGGTGATCGGCTCTGCTTGGTAAACTAGTTTTTATTTTCTTTGCTGTATTTTATCTTACAAATTTTCTGCATGTATTTTTTTCCTCTGTGGATTTGCGTAGAGAAGTATGCATGTATTTTTATGTTCTGAGAACAACTGAGAGATAGGATTTATAAAATAAAATACAAGCTAAGAAAGCCTAGTGAAGAGTTGTAAAGGCTGTTCTCAAGGAGAGGGGTAAAAAGAGGGATGAGATCATTTATTCCTCCAAGATTAGGTTGGAAACGTGTCCTTAGGATCTCCAAGCCTTAAAGGAACCCTCTGCTGGCTCCTTTCGGAAAGTGACTCCTTGAATCATGCCACCAGCTCCAGGATGACCTGGGTCAGTCTAGCTCTTGCCTCATGAGGAACAGCAGCTGTTTGCAATGTTTGCTGTGCTCTTTGTGTTACAAGACAAGGTGCTGTGAAGAAGTCAAGAACTCTTACGCAGAGGTGTCCTTAAGGGGCTGCCTCCTCTCTTTGTCCCACCAAGGCAGATTCCCGCTCCTGAGGTGTGGGCAACCTCACGGCAGGGCAGAAAATACAACACAACCATGTGTTGTGCATGGCAGTCTCTCTGATCACGGCTTAAAAGCCTTTCAAGCAAAAGTTTCTCATTTACTATAGAAAGAAAAACACAATTGCAAAGATTCTTAAATGAGGGCTAGCAAGCCATGTTGAGGCTAACTTAAAAAGGGGTGGGGATGCAAAACTGCCCCTGCTAGAGGAAGATGAGGAATGGACTGGGAGCCTCTGAAAGCCGAGGCGACCTAGGAGAGCAGGAGCGGAGACTAAATTTATACTCGGCATCTGGGTCATGCTGACCTGCTTGGGAAAGGGAAGTTGAAATGTGGGTTGAGTGAAAACCATGAGGCCAATGTATAAATAAAAGTGGCCTAGGCCAGTGCTTCTCAGATTTGCACATGCACACAAAGCACCAGGGATCTTAACTGCAACTTCTGGTTCAGCAGGTCTGAGTGGGACCTGAGAAGATGCATTACTAGCAAAAGCTCCCACGTGGTGCTGAGGGGCTGGTCCATGGACCACACTTTGAGAAGCGATGGCTTAGGAGCTGGAGGGGACACAAAAGGGGCTCTGAGGGGCTGAGAGGAGTGCAGTTTACCTTGTTGTTTGGACACACAGAGCCGGTTGGGGAGGGATTTCCTAGGGATAGCAAAAATCATTTGATCAGGTGGGAGGGAAGCCACCTGTTTTCAGCCAGTAGTATTTGGGAAGCCCTGTGGTATGGTGGAATAGAGATCAGGATTTTGAGTCACGTTGACACTAGTGTGAATCCCAAGGAGCTTGGTGTTTATTTTGTAGGGGACGGGAGGCTTTGAAGGGTTTAAGCTTCTCCTGGTCAACACTTTCCTTAGCCTACTGGCTAAGGGCCAAATTTATACTTGAGACATGGTTGGAAGCTTCAGTGGAAATGGCCCATTGCTGGCCCAGCTGAGGGACACCCTCTGGCCAGAGCCACTTGCCCAGAAAGGGAGAAAGTTTTGCAAAGCCAGACCTCTAGCCACAGTCAAGTTACACACTGGATTCAGGGACCCTTCCCATAATGAGGTTCGCTTTCTATTCTGTGTTATCAGCGTCTCACACCCTTGATTCTCAAACTCGGGTCTGCAGACTAGCTGTGTCTGCATCACTTTGTTAGAAACCGAAATCTTTGACTCCGTCTCAGAACTTCTAAGTCAAATCTGCATTTTAAGAAGATTCCAAAGTGATGTGCACGCACATTAAAGTTGCAGAAGTACTACCTTATATAACTCTTCCATCAGCACTTTTCAGGCCCGGGAAAGAAACTTAATTAATAAATTAACAAGTGCTCCCACAGCTCTACTGTGGACCAGGCAACGTTCTAAGCGCCTTTCAAATATTAACTCACGTATTCAGCCATCATCCACATCACTGCATTCTTCTCTTGCCTGAAGCCCATGTCAGAGCCACCCTGCAGTGTCCATGAGGGCAGTAGGTCTCCCGTCATGTAGAACCGTGGCACCCGCCGGGCCAGCTGGGAGGTGACCTCAGAGTCTTTCTGAGGCTCAGCACAAAGCCTATGGGTGAGGTTTGCATGGGAGGGGCTATTGCTGTGGAATCATCCTTTCTAGGCATCTTGGAAAGCTTTCTGGGTTCTGACAGTGATTGCACTCCAGAAATGGGGTTGGCAGATTGGCTTTCATCCTCTCTTTTTCTCTAGCCACTCTTTGGACTCTAGAGGGAGGGAAAGGATAGCTGTTTGAAATCTCAGATCAGGCCAATGGGGCGAGTCTCTGGCATGGAAAACCTGAGCTAGAGGAATCAGAGATTCACCCCATTGGCCTGATCTGAGATTTCTGATCTAAGTCCACTCTCAGTGTATGGACTTTCAGCCACATCAGACCATGATTTAGATTTTGGACTCTGGAGAAAGACTTCCTAGATTACTTAACGTCTCTGAACCTCAGTTTTCCCATCTGTAAAAGAGACATATAAAGTACCTACTTTATAGATGTGTGGTGAGGATTAATATGTGTAATATGGCCGGGCATGGTGGCTCATGCCTGTAATCCCAGCACTTTGGGAGGCTGAGGAGGGCGGATCACAAGGACAAGAGATTGAGACCATCCTGGCCAACGTGGTGAAACCCCCTCTCTACTAGCTGGGCCTGGTGGTGCCGCCTGCAGTCCCAGCTACTTGGGAGGCTGAGGCAGGAGAATTGCTTGAAGCCAGGAGGTGGAGGTTGCAGTTAGCGGAGATTGCGCCATTGCACTCTAGCCTGGCACCTGGAGACAGAGTAAGACTCCGTCTCAAAAAAAAAAAAAAAAAAAAAAAGTGTAATATACCTAGATGCACTCAATGTTACCTACTGTTGTGGTTCTGTCCCAAGTCGGAGTTAACATCCCCTTCATCTAGGTAGGGCCGGATGGCTGTGCTATTCAGGAGGCCCAGAACCAAGCTGGGGGTTCCAGGGATGTCCCCAAAATTGAAGAGGGAGTTAGCAGATCTCCTAGGGTAGAGAGGAATTAAAGGCTGCTTTCCTTTCCTACTACTTGTGTAACAAATTACCACAATTTGTCCACTTAACACCAATTTACAGTGTTATATTTCAGGAGGTCAGAAGTCTGAGATGGGTTTCATTAGGCTCAAATAAAGGTATCAGCAGGATTGAATTTCTTTTGCAGGCTCTAGGAGAAGAATCCATTTCTTTGCCTTTCCATCTTCTAGAGGCTCCCTGTCTTCCTTGGCTCACGGCCCCTTCCTCAAGCTTCAAAGCCAGCAGCCTACCATCTGCAAATTTATATTGCATCATCCAGCCTCTGCTTTTGTCTTAACGCTTCCCTCCTGACTCTCATTCTCCTGCCTCTTTCTTTCACCTGTAAAAACCCTGGGGACTACAGTAGGCCCACCTGGCTAATCCAGGATCATCTGCCTGTCTCATGATCTTTAATCATACCGGCAAAATCTCATTTGCTGTCTAACATAACATCCAAAGGTTCTGGAGATTAGGATGTGGACATTTTGGGGAGAAGGACATTATCCTGCCTACCACAAGGGCCAAGGAAACTCAATAGCAGTTTACTTTGCCTTTGCTAATGCTCAAAAGAGATTGGTAAGAAGCTCTTGGTAATCAGGGGCACTACCACTGTTAGACATTTACCTGTGCTGAGCCCTACTGTAGGTACCTCCCATTGCTTTTACCATTTAATTTGCATAGAATCCCACTTTACAAATGAGGAAACAGAGACCAAGAGAAATGAGGCTGCTATTCCAGCAGCAGGGCTGATATTTGAATTCAAGTGTGTTTGGTTGCAAAGCCCATCCGTTTCCCACTGTAACATGCATTTCATTCAGAGTAAATGGAGCCCAGTGGGGCATGACTGTTTAGAAGGCTTAATGTTCTCAATAGAATCAATTTTTACAAATATTGTTTGAATATTTTTGCAGCTGGGAGCTGGCCAGAGTAGAATTTGGCAGTAGCCTTTGGAGTCTCATTTAACTGGGGCAAGAGAGGGCTGTGAGAGCACCCTGGGGAGGAGATCTCAGTTTGCTATGGGCCCCTCTTGGGCCTCGTCTCAGAGCCCCATGGTTTCCAAGGTAATGTGGCTCAGAAACCCAATGCCCTGCACTGCGTGGCCCAGTTTGATGTCCAGCCCAGGGCAGAATCCTTTCAGATAAGTAAATGAGAGCATCTCAAAGTGTGCAAACCACTCTAGAAAATCAATTCTACACCTCTGGCAGCAAAGCTTTTGGCATTAAGAAAATTAGAAGAGTTCATGAATAATGGAGATCACTCTAAATGACAAGAGAGAGACAGAGAGAGAGAGAAACATGGTTTGGTGGAAGTACTGTTTTGTCACCATAGCCCTTGGAAGTGGAACATTTAAGAAAACAAACAAACCTAGGCAAAGACCCTTCCAGATGGGATTATGAGCAGGGCAGCAGTCCCAGAAGTAGTGATGATGGAGGGGCTCTTTACTGTCAGGTCACAGTGCTTCACATGTACTCACATCAGTCCTCTTATGTTCTTTGGAATCACCCTGCTTGTTGATGTCACCTACCTCCAAGTTACTTGAGGAAGACACCTCATGCCCATCACTGCTGCTGGTGGCTCCATGATTATGTGGCTGATTGCCAAACACTCTATGTGCCAAATGCACTGTATTCCCAAAGAATGGGAAGAAAGTAGTAAGATTCACTGGTTCTCCAGAAAAAAGAAGAAAGGCTGTGATTCGTAGTGTTTTCCAAATTCTATGATGTAAATGCTCCCATCATAGCTGATTTCAAACTACCAACTTGAGGTCAAGTGGCTTGCAAAATTCCTGACAATTTAACAGTTTATTCTCTTAACCTATTGCAGACGAGCAACAGGACACCACTGAAAGTAAGTTTTCACTCTGTGCCTATTTGACATTCAGGAGCCCTACTGTGTGTTCCAGAGTCCACTATGAAAGCAGCCACTTGGTTTCTGCATGTAGCATTCTTTTCCCTAGGCGCCCACACCAAAGTTCTTGGGGGCAGGCTGGGGCGGTGCTCCTGCCTCTGAGCATTGACCATAAACTTACCATTTCAGGGGAAACCTTCCCACATGTATATCACTTGGGCAAATAGATACCTGGTAGAGCCTCCAGATTCCCCCTCCAATCTCACTTTAAGTTCAGCTAGTTTCCCAAAGTGGCTGATCATCGGAATTTCGTGGAGAGCTTTAAAAAAATATAGAATCCTGGGCTGCCTCTTTCTCCAGTGAGTGATTTGGAAAATCTGTGATTTTCAATTCTAATGTTGAAACCTTTTGGGGAGTCACCATACCTTGCTGCTTTCAGAAAGAGGTTAGTTAGAGAGGATAACCTTAAATGGCCCTTCCAGAAGAGTCAAAACCATCAAATCCTACCATTCATTATCTGCTTCCCAATGAGGGTGACGTCCTAAGGAGAGAAACAGCAAATCCAAGGGATATGTTTGTATCCTCTGTCTCCCTGCAGCAGGGCAGGCTTAGAAAGCCGATGGTCAACATACCACAGTCCCAAGACAGCTGCCGAGCCCGAGTGTAACAACAGCCTAAATCAGTATCTCTGAGCCATGTAACACCCAGTGCCAACGGGCTGTGGCTGGACTAGCCCTTGGCTCTGCTAACCCTGCCCTTCTCCTCTGTTCTTTCTCCCCAAGTCTTCTTGGATCCTGGCTGCAAAGCTTGCTGCTCAGATTCAGGCCTTGGATAGTAGGTTTCTCCGAAGGGAAGAGGCATTTTCTTCTGAGTCTGGCCCAATACAAAATAACCTCAGAGACAAGCGAAAGGTAGGGTGGCTATAATGGAGGGCAGAGAAGGAGGGGTTCATGACATCTTACTGACATATACAGTCAACTTTTGACAAAAGTGGACCCATCTGTTTTGTTTTGCTTTGCTTTCCTGCCTTGGTATCCATAATTCATGTAGAATGCTTCGTGGTGGAAATGAAATCAGTTGTTCTCTGTGTCACTGTGGCTGGAATCGGAGACTCTCATATGAACCAAAAAGCCTTGGGGTAAGGGAGATTGGCTCTGCCCAAGAGAGGTGCTTTGTACCAGGTGATGTTAAACTAACTCCACTCTATTTTATCTGGGAAAGATAAATGTAGAGTGGAAAATGAGAGGGCAGCTCAGCTTGGAGGTCAGTGTCCGGTGCACCTGTGCCCCTCCCTGATGCTGTGAACCACATGGGACCAGAACTGAAAGTGAGACTTGGGATGACTGCATCCATTTTCCTCCTATATTGTGTGCCTAAGGATCCTCGTAAGGTTTCTGGGATCTGTAGGCTCTAAATGCATTTCTGCTGTGACCCTGAGGAACTTGGCCAAATTACTGGACACTCACCCCCAGTTTTAATTCATCATCCAAGTATTACGATGTTGACTACAATACTCCCAAATTCTCCAATACTACAGTGCTTGAGGGCATTCTTGCCTAGACCAGAATGAAGGGGGAGTCTCAAAGTGCCAACCCAGGCTACAGGCCCCACTGTGAGCATGAGGGTTAGAGTAGCAACACTGTGTACAGAAAGAGGCTTAGGGCTGGGAGTGGGGTTGGTAAATCCTGACACTGGAGCCTGGGTAACACTCTTTCTCCAGCCTCAGTCTCTTTGTCTCTGATCTGCCCTTCCGTGAACTCCCAGTGTGTTCTGTTCCCTACACACTCATTGATTACCTAGGAACTCCAACTGTGCTCACTTTGATGTCTCCTGAAAGATGAGGGTGTCTTTACATTACCTCAAAGTTGCCTTCCATCCTCCTAATTTCTACATATGCTGCTAAGACACCTGAAGGCAGGGAATAGGTTCTCCCTGTCATTATGTCTCCCACTGATGTATCTTCTAAACTGGGATTATCAAAGAAACACCTGCATTCCGCTGGTTTGCTGCCTCCCCAGAGAACAAAGAAGCAGCTACAGAGCCCACGGGTGCCAGACTAAGGGCTCTTCTATTCGCTACCTGTTAAGTGCAGCTCACAAGGCTAGTGAACTTTGAATGACTTCGGAATCCCATCACAGGTTAAACTTTAGTCAACTAGCCAAGTGAAAGTGAGAGGAACATTTCATTAAAAAGACCTGGAACCTAACACCTAGGCTCTGTGCACATAGTGATAAGAAGGATTCGTGGGTGCGAGAGACAGTTTGCAGGTGCCGACTTAAGTAGAGAAAAAGAGGGTTTGTTAGTAATGAAGGGAATTAGGACAGACAACAGAGTAAGTGGCCAAGGAAACTAACCTTGGACTCAGTAGCCCCACGTGAACTCCATGTGGCCTGGGAAAAGTCACTTATATTCTCGGGCCCTCAGGATCCTTATACCTAAGTGTGGGGTCAAAGGACATAGTGAATGAGTGCTGAAGCAAGTTCAAATCCCTGCCCTGGTGCTAGCTGCGTAAAACTGGTAAGTAATTTAGTCTCTCTGGGTCTGTTTCGTCAGTTGTTAGACAAAGAAGAGGCTGGATAGCAGAGCACTGGGGAGTGGATCTCACATTCAGGCAGAAGTCTAGGCCGCTTACTAACTTTGTAACCTTGGGTAAATGATGAATCCTCATCGAGCCTCCCTCTCCCCACTCAGAGCAGGGTTAGCATGAGTGTCTTGTCAGGACATTGTCAGGGTCACAGTAACTGGAAAAGAAAAAGGTGGTTGGGCTCGGGAAGTCACCTACTTATCTCTTCCTGTTTCAGTTTCTAGCTGGAGGAGAAAAGACATAAGCAGCCAAAACGTGATCACTGTTTCAGCGGTACTCGTGGCGTCAGGTGCCCTGGAATCCTGAATTTCAGGACTCTCTGGTGGAGGTAGATTGAAGACTTGGGCCTGGGGCCCTGGGCCAAGTGACAGCCTCCTGCTGCCTCTCAAACCCAGGCCTTCACCCCTGCCTGCAGGGTGTTGGGGCACAGTGGGCTCACAGCTTCCCTACCGGGCTGGCTTCAGGGAGGGCCGGGGCTGGCTCACATACCCATTGCTGGTATAGGGAGAAGGACCTGTGAGAGAACGGCAGCCTGTGGGACGCTGGAGGTCCTAACTCAGAGAGTCTTGGCCCTTCCTGCACTTCCTCAAGGCAAGGGAGGGAGAAACGGAGTAACCAGGTCTAGTGAGTATCCTGCTGACACCAACCAGGTGGGCCACTGTCCACAGGGAGGAGTAGGCGTATATCAGGTGTGTCCAATTCTTGGCTTCTCTGGGCCACACTGGAAGAAGAATTGTCTTGGGCCACACGTAACACATATTAACATTAACAATAGCTGATGAGCTTTAAAAAGGTGCAAACAAAAATCTCAGTGTTTTAAGAAAGTTTATGAATTTGTGTTGGATGAATTCAAAGCCATCCTGGGCCTCACGCAGCCCATGGGTTGTGGGTTGGACAAGTTTATTGTATATGAAGGGGCTCTGGAATTGTGGTCTTAATCATCCACCATTGTGGAGAGGGTGTCGTTATGGACTGCATGTTTGTGGCCCCCTCTACTTCCAATTCATCTACAATGGGAATGGTACCTAGAGATGGAGCCTTTGGGAGTTGATTAGGTCATGAAGGTGGAGTCTTCATGATGGGATTAGTCCCCTTGTAAGAAGAGATAGGAAAGCTTGCTTCCTTTTTCTCTCTTGGCTGAGGATACCAGAAGAAGATGGCTTTCTACAAGCCAGGAAGACAGCTGTCACCAGAACCTGACCACACTGGCTCCCTGATCTCAGGCTGTCAACTGCCAGAACTTGGAAAAATAAATGTTTGTTGTCTGAGCCACACAGTCTGTGGTAATTTGTTATGGCAGCCTGAGCTGACTAAGATGGGTATGAAACTCTTCTCTGCTGAAGCATGGACAGGTGGCTGAGGGTTCCCTCCTAAAATGGCTGTGCCTGTGGTGATGAAAATGTCAGTTATACTATGGTGAAGAGATTGGGCTCAAAGTATTCCCGAGCCAGATAATTGGATGGCTCTAGGAATTCTATTGGGTGAGTATCCTATCTAACACCTGTTGTAGGCATCATCTGTCCTGTTCTCATTCACCTTGAATGATCCAATGATCAGTTCCTGTTGAGATTTGTAAAAGCCAAGGGCAGAACATCTGAAGCTTTAGAGTGCCAGATGCCCAAAAATATATATGATTTTGATAGAAAGAAACAGGATGCCTCTTTTTGGAAAGGTTACCCTGGGACAGGGGGACTTTTATTTTCCCTCAATACTCCCTTCTTCTGGCCCCTATTACTGCTTGAGGGCTTCCTAATTGGTGTCCCTGCTGGCCATGTCTTCCCATCCTGCATCCTCTGCATACTCATCCAGCCTTCTTAGAATTAGGGAAGAGGAGCCACCAGATAGTGGTTAGTGCTGGAGCCAGGCCACAAGTTCAAAGGCAGAACAATGAGGTTACTCAGAAACCAATGCGAGACAATTTTCAGAGGAGACATGTGGGAGACCAAGTTGCTACTTCTTTGCTCTGATGGTGAAACAGACAAACAAGCAGTGATGTGTGTGACTGGAGAACTTCAAGCCTGAATTCTTTTCAACTCGAAGCTGAGATGGCTGCTTCTAGTTGTGCACCAGCCCTTTGGGCCCCCAGGAAGATGGTCATATAAGTGGACAGAAACTCAGATTCTTGTGGTGGGACATCCAAGGAGGAGGAAGCTACTACTCAAACCTTTATGTGGATTAACCCATGAAGCCTCTCATGCTTCTGGTAGGGATGGGAGAGGAGCATAGGGGAAGGGGGAGATTAGGGGCTTATTATACATGCTCATTTATATACTCATTCCTCATATAAGCCTCCAATACCATTTTATAGGTAAAGAAACACAGGTTCAAGAGATCATCACCTGCCCCAGTACTTACACTGCTAGTAGGTGGCCTGAGCCAGGATTTGACTCCAAACCTGACTCTAAGAGCTTCTATACCAACCGCACTACCTCCTGTCATTATTCACTGAGAAGGGAAGACACTTTAAACCTCATAAGTCATTACTATTTGTTCTAGTTACTATTTCCGGATGTCTTAGTCCATTTTGGGTTGCTATAAAAGAATACCTGAGGCTGGGTAATTTATAAAGAAAAGGAGTTTATTTGGCTCATGGTTCTGCGGGCTGCACAAGAAGTGTAGTAAGCATAGCACCACAACTGCATCTGGTGAGGCCCTCGGGCTGCTCCCACTCATGGCAGAAAGCAAAGGGGAGCCAGTGTGTGCAGAAATCACATGGCAGGAGAGGGAGCAACAGACAGGCTGGACAGGAGTCAGGCTCTTTAACAACCAGTTCTTGCAGGAGCTAATAGTGAGAACTCACTCACTCACCCTCCTATCCCCAGGGAGGGCATTATTCTATTCATTTTATTCATGTACGATCATCACCCCATGATCCAAACACCTCCTGATAGGTCTGCACCTCCAACACTGCGATCAAATTTTAATATGAAGTTGGAAGAGACAATTACCCAAAGTACAGCACTGTGTAATATACCACCCCAAAATTTAATGGCATAAAACAACCATTTTATTATTCTCATGGATTCTGTTAGTCAGAAATTTGGAGAAGACATAGGAGTACCAGCTTGTTTCTATTCCATAATGTTTGCAGTTGCGCATATTCATCTATTTGGTGATGGATGCTGGCTTTTGGCTGAGACCTCAGTGAGACTATTGACTAGAAGAACACCTGCATTGGGTCTTTCTGTGTGGTCTCTCTACCTGGGATCATTTGGGCTTTCCTAGAGAATGGCAGCTTGATTCTGAGAGTGTGTCCCCAGAGAAGAAAGTGGAAGTACATGGCATAGTTTTGACCCAGCCTTGGGAGTCATGTGGTGTCGTTTTTACCATATTCTATTGCTTGAGATAGTAAAAAACATCCATCCAGGTTCAAAAGGAAGGGCCATAGACTCTATAACTCAATGGGAGGAATGTCAAGGTCGCCTAGTGAGAAGAATACATAGAATGGGAAATCTTATTGCCACCACTTGCCAAAATGCCTTAGAGTGAAAGAGTCTGATGGTATTCCAGAGCTTGCTTTTTACTAGAGAAAGGATGAAAAGGAGATGGAGAGGCAATGAAGGATACCCTATATCCTAAGAGAGGAAAGGAGTCCCTAGGGTGGTGTCCCGGCTCAGAGCAAGAAAGAAGAGCTCTGCCACTGCACGCTTCATTATTTGACGTCTTCTTTCACATGAAATGTGACTGCTAGACCTGCTGCCTGGTCTTTCCGCCCTGCTTCTTGCATTAACCTATGCCCACTTGACCAAGAGAAACTCTGCCCTCCTCACCAAAGGATTTGGTCATTAAAATGGTCACCTCTCCAGGTGGAGCCCCTCATGATTTAGCAGCTTCAACAATCAGAAGATTACTGGCCCTGCCCAACCCAGCTGTTTTTCTATAGCAGCTCCCAGGTGGGAAGCCACCTCTGTAAAGGCCACATTCTCTATCATCCTCAAACTCTCCAGAGAGGGACTTCACTTCTTGAGATAGTAGTCTTTGGTTCAGTAACAGTTCAAACAATGAATGTTTTCTTATAATCAACAACAACAGCAGTAGCAGCAGCAGCAACAATATTATTTTCAGCAAAGGAATCAGGGACCCTAAAGCCACTAAAAAATTCAGATGGGATAGTGCCAGGATGTCCAAACATTTAAAACATACTGTGCATTGAGATTGAGAACAACTGTCTGATGTGATTTATCCTGACTACCTTCTTTAATGTGTCTGCCATTCTTCCTCTTGCTCATATTTGTCTCTAGCCCACAGGTCTTCTTGACCAGCCTCTAATATACTAAGTTGAGTCTTGTCCTCTGGTCTTTGCACCTACTCTTCCCTCGGCCTCCAGATGCCATGTTCCTGGTTGTTTGCTGGACTCACTTTTTCACTTAATTCACATGGGGATACTTATGCAGGTGTTCTAGTCAACAGACTGCTGAAGTCTCAGCCAAGAGCCAGCATTTAACCACTGAATGTGTGAATGTAGACATTTTCAGATGATTCTGTCCCTTAGCTGTTGAGTCACTCTGGCCTTCAGGTCTTAGCTGAGGCTACGAACATTGTGGAGTACAGACCAACTATCGCTACTGTGTCTTCTCCAAATTCTATTAATTCAGGTCTCTATTCAGATAATACCTTCTTGGAGAGGACATCTCTGACTACCTTTGTTTGAAATGATATTCTTTTGTTTTGTTTTGTTTTTTGAGATGGAGTCTTGCTCTGTCACCCAGGCTGGAGTACAGTGGCGCGATCTTGGCTCACTGCAACCTCTGCCTCCTGGGTTCAAGCGATTCTCCTGCCTCAGCCTCCCGAGTAGCTGGGACTACAGGAGTGCACCACCACGCCCAGCTAACTTTTTTTTTTTTTTTTGTATTTTTAGAAGAGATGGAGTTTATTAACCCTGTTAGCCAGGATGGTCTCCATCCCCTGACCTTGCGACCCGCCCCACTCAGCCTTCCAAGGTGCCCTTCCTCAGCTTTCGTGTTCTTCAGTTTGCCTTGAAGAATCCACATTGGAGACTGACTACAGGACTCCTCCTAGGCTGCTGCCCGCTACTTTCCCTCCCTCCCGGCCTGAAATGCCTGCAGTTTACATTATCCCCTCCTTCTCTACTGCTTGTTTAGCCTTCGACTCAGGTGGGCAGATCGTGAGGTCAAGAGATCGAGACCATCCTGACTGACATGGTGAAACCCCGTCTCTACTAAAATATACAAAAATTAGCTGGGTGTGGTAGCGCGCAGTTGTAGTCCCAGCTACTCGGGAGGCTGAGGCGGAAAGATCACTTGAACCGGGAGGCGGAGGTTGCAGTGAGCCGAGATTGCGCCACTGCGCTCCAGCCTGGTGTCAGAGCGAGACACCGACTCAAAAAAAATAAAAAAATAAATAAAAAGAAAGAAAAAAGAAAAGCCAGCTCTGTGGCGTTGTCTATACTCCAGAGCACCCCTTGGCTTCTCACTCTTTCCAGTCTCCCCTTCCTGACTGGTCTCTCTAAGGGCATTGTGGATCTTCACCTTAGGCTCTGCTTCTGGGGAACTCACTATCCTCAAAAGGCGTGGGCCGGGTGCGGTGATTCTCGCCTGTAATCCCAGCACTTTGGGAGGCCGAGGCGGGCGGATTACCTGAGGTCAGGAGTTCAAGACCAGCCTGGTTAACATGGTGCAACCCCAGTCTGTACAAAAATACAAAAATTAGCCGCACGTGGTTGCGGGCACCTGTAACCCCAGCCGCTCGGGAGGCTGAGGCAGGGAGATGCGCTCGAATCTGGAGGCGGAGATTGCAGTGAGCCGAGATAGCGCCATTGTACTCCAGCCTGGGTGACAGAGGGAGACTTTGTCTTAAAAAAAAAAAAAAAAAAAAAAAGGCATGGTTGTGAGAACTAAATGAGACAAATGCAAACAAAGCACTTATCAACGCATGGTCATAACATAGACTCAAAATATTATTACTATGAGGCCCACATCAGCTTTTTGGACTCTGGTAGAGTGGTGCCAAGACTTAGAGCATTGACCCACCCAGTTGGCCATGGAAATATTTGAATAAAACAGAAACATTTGAATAAAACTGAAAGAGCCTATAAAAGTGTATCTTAACATACCTGACACCTTGCCACTGGGCTATGCAAATATAAGCAAAAAAACCCAAAAAACAAAAAAACAAAAAAAAAAAAACAAAAGCAACCAGCAGAACAGCATTTGCTGAGAAGAAAGTTCACATTAATTTTTCTTTCTTTTTTTTTTTTAAGATTGTCAAGCCCATTTCTCTAAGAGTTAAAAATTTCAGATGACTACTTATTTAATTTTATTTATTTTTTTGAGACAGAGTCACTGTGTTGCCCAGGCTGGAATGCTATAATTGATCTCAGCTCACTGTAACTGCCACCTTCCAGGTTCAAGTCGTTCTCCTGCCTCAGCCTCTGGAGTAGCTGAGACTACAAGTGCCTGCCATCACACCCAGCTAATTTTTGTATTTTTGGTAGAGATGGTGTTTTGCCATGTTGGCCAGACTGGTCTTGAACTCCTGACCTCAAGTGATCCACCTGCCCTTGGCTCCCTAAGTGCTGGGATTACAAGCTTGAGACACTGCACTGGCTTGACTACTTATCTTAAAAGAAATCTCAGGTATATAAAGTGAATTGATATCTTGGTGACAGTGGCAAAGTGGTCCAAACCTGGAAATGGGGGAAGGGTGAGAGAGAAAACATAGTGATCTCAACACCCTCCATCTAATTAGGTGGGGTGCTGGGGTGGGGGGCAGGAAACCAGGAGACAGGGAAATTTTATGTCCAAGAAATCATTTATTCTGAGACAGTTCCAACAATCTCCAAAATTTGTACTGGAAGCTTACTTTTTAGATTTCATGTGTGAAATAAAATTAGAAGATATCCTTCAACACATGTGCACAAGCTCACCAGGGAATTTTCTCTTCAGCTTTATTAAGGTATAATTGACAAATAAAATTGTATATATTTATGGTGTGTAACATGATGATTTGCTATCTGAATACACTGTGACGTGATTAAATCAAGCTAGAGAAGTCTGTGGGGGTTTTTGTTTGTTTTTTTAAGATGGAGTCTCACTCTGTCACCCAGGCTGGAACGCAGTGGCGCCATCTCGGCTCACTGCAACTTCCACCTCCCAGGTTCAAGTGATTCTCTTGTCTCAGCCTCCCGAGTAGCCGGGACTACAGGCTCGTGCCACCACGTCCCGATAATTTTTTGTATTTTTAGCAGAGACGGGGTTTCACCGTGTTAGCCAAGATGGTCTCCTGATCTGCCCGCCTCAGCCTCCCTAAGTGCGGGGAATACAGGCTTGAGCCACCGCGCCTGGCCGGGAAGTTTTTTAAAGGCAGAAAAATAGGCATCTTAGTTTTCAAGGGGCTCTGAAGAAGTCATCTTGGCCTCTTACCTTTCACGGGGGTCAGATGATACAAAATGCCAAGGCCAGATGGGATGGAATAACTCATTCTAACAAGTAGCAACTTTCACAATCAGGGAAGCCTCTTGAAACCTCTCGGGTGGCAGGAAGCTAAACCTAGTTTCTCTTCTTACTGGTCAGAGGGCCCAGTTTCTGGGCTGGCTCATAGCCTTTCAGATTATTTGCAGATTGCCTTAGTGCTAAAGTAGGGAAGGATTTTTGTCATTGAGTCCAGTGTTTCCTTCCCACATATGCCTACCACCTCGGGAGGCTTTGATTCAGTATATGTGGGGTGGGACTTGGAATTCATTTTAATTTATTTTTTAATTAAAAAAAACATTTTTTGAGACACAGTCTTGCTCTCTCACCCAGGCTGGAGTGCAGTGGTGTTATCTTGGCTCATTGCAACCTCTGCCTCCCGGGCTCAAGCAATTTTCCTGCCTCAGCCTCCTGAGTAACTGGGATTACAGGCATGTGCCACCATACCTGGCTAAATTTTGTATTTTTAGTAGAGACAGGGTTTTACCATGTTGGCCATGCTGGTCTCAAACTCCTGACCTCAAGTGATCTGCCCGCCTTGGCTTCCCAAAGTGCTGGGATTACAGGAGTGAACCACAGTGCTCATCCTGGAATTCATTTTTAGATCTGGACCCCGGGGCATGTACAAGAAGGCTCACTTTAGTGCCAAGGAGTGGGAATTGGCTAGTTGTTCCATCACCAGTGGAGTGGAGGAATCACATGGGATGGATGCAGCCTAGGGGAGACTGGGCAGCCAGGGGGAGCCACGGACTAGATGCACACATTATAAAATGGCTGGATTTCCAGAACAGTGTGGAGTCAGAAAAGTAGACAGAAGGAAATTCGCTATGTAACGCCATTTGTGTAACAGTTATGCGCATGAAACAACACTGTATATAAAGAATCCCTCATGTTTAAAGACATGTCTTGAACAGGAGATGGGAGTGGGTATTTTGGAAGAAAGAGAAAATACAAGAGAGAGGGCCTTGCATTGACTGAGGATGATAATGTGACAAGCACCGAGGAGCATGGCTAACTAGACTTTTTGCATCCAACCGTCAAAAAAAGAAAGAAAAAAATGATTGGGTGTAATGACAACGAATTGCTCCCAAGGGGCTCTGTGGTTCAGCCAAGCTCCACCCTGAAGTGGGCTGACTTTACTTAACAGAGACCATGGAGGCCCCAGCGAGGACAAACGTTCTCTTAGAAAGGGTCACCCTCTTCTCTTTTCTCCCACCACTCACCTCTCGCTTCAGCCCGTTACTATTAATAATAATCATTTATTTCCCCACAGCTCTTATTTCCTAATTGTTAAACCACTGTCACGAAGCACTAAGGTTGGCATTTGGCTGAAGAGAGTGGCAGGAAAGGACCACACTGGTCTACTCTGCAACATACACAATGATCTTCTCTCTTCGATTTTTGGCCTTGGTTTATGGCCTTGAAAACCAAGGTCAAAAATGCTAAGCATACAGGTTCCATTTCATTTCTGTTCGGCTTCCATTCACTAAGTACTTACTATGTCCAAGGTACTTGGCATACAAGTGCCTTACCTAAATCATCTGATTTAACTTGTACTGAAAACTCAGTGATACCTGTTCCCATTTTCCAGATGACTGAAGCTTAGAGAGATTGTGTATCTTTTCACATGACAGTTGAACTTAACTTTCCAGGGGATATCACCCCAATTGGGACTACCATGAATCATCAAATCAAAGGATATTTATTAATTTTTTATCATATTGGTAGGAAATTTTAAGAATGGTCAAACTTTGGTTGGCATCCAAGTGGAAAGAAATGCATCAAGTTCTGTCCTCACTGATTGCCTGTAACATCTAAACATTCTCGTATTTGAGATTGAGAACACATTCAAATAACTTAAATACTCCTTTGAAGCATGGGGCCACATTTAGGTAGCACCCATTTCTTCTATGTTCTGTTGGAAATCCATGTCACTAGGACATTTTGTTCTATGAAAACCGAGCAGTAGGAGTGGCAGGTCGCTTCATGTCTGCTGCTGTTGTTGATAATGCTTTCATGTCTGTGGATATGCAACTGCATGATCGCTTGGTTTCCACCCAAGAGTTATCTGTTCATAAATTATTTTCACATTTCATAGCCTACAGTCTGTAAATATCTAACTGATGAGCACCTGTATGTTAGCCCAGTAAAAAACTATGCATCTAAATGGCTCAAGTAAAAATATCCGATTTAGAAGCACTGTCAGCATAGGGGAGAATTTTCAAATGCAGCCAAGGGGCATAGCGTTACTTCTACAGAAGTGTGGCTTTTAAAGGAGGTCACTAGTGTTGCCACACTAGTGTCTTCACTTCTAAGTCTAAACCTTTTATGTTGTATGTATCACCTGCTTCCTAACTGGAAATTCAAGAAAGCAGTCTTCATCATAAAATAAGTTGAGGGATATGCAGTGATCACTTGACTTAATTTAGCACTTTGAAATAAATAACATATCCGTGGCTCACAGTGTTTAATTCAATTCTGTGGCTTTACTCAGTGGCTCTTTTTCCTTTTTAAATTGCCCTTTTCTTCATTATGCTGCTTCGGGTTATTTACACATATATACACATATAACACAAATGCATTCTCCCTGGCTAACTTTTACGTGTATGACTTTTATGCAATAGTCACATTCTTCTAGAAAAGAGAAATTATTGCTATTTGCTCACCAGCATCCACCTAGGAGATCATCTATCTATCTATGCCAATTAAAAAATATCCAGTTCATGAAAAGCGTTGGTAAATCTTCAGCTTGCAGATAAGCATTCATTTCAGAAGTGCTGCACTCATAAAACTGTTTCCAAACTCAAGATTTACTTTGTTTTTTTCCCTCTGAACAGCAGTATTCATTCTGCCTGGCCAATATTACAGTGATGAAAAACCGAATTTTGACAACTAATATACCGTACATTGGAAGCAAGCATGAAAAAAACATCTTAGAAACATTGGACTTTTCCTTTTGAGTGTCCATAATGAAAATATTTGAGTTACATCTAGACCGGTAGGATCTGTGGTTCTCAAAATGCCAATATATGAAACTTTGCTGAGGTTATACAAAAGAAAAAGAATGCCAACATAGAGGTGCTGAAATCCCTGATGATTTGCCAGACATTATCCCCAGAAACTTAGACCAAGACTTTCTACAGGTAAGAAGAAACTGGTATGCTTTATGTAAAAGGTGCCACGATTGGGACCACCCATCTTTAAAAGGTGGCTTTTTTTTTTGAAATCTCATTGTCTTCTTTCTACAGCTATTTCTTACAGTGATTAGCACCTTGCCATGGAGTTATAGGTAACTCGTCACTCAGAAAAATCCCTTAATGAAATCTCACTGGAGACTTCCTTCCCTCTGAGCTTGGGCAAACATTGTATTACCTAGAAGTCCAGAAATCGTCCATAAAGTTTCACAAAGGCTTTCTCCGACCTGCTTTTAAAGAAACCTTTCATGAACCCAGCAACTCAGTCCTTTCACTTAACGGCTGGCAGAAATTATCCAGACCCAGGTTATACTAAGTCCTTTAGGATAGATGTCATTTCTTCCCTTCGACCCCAGGTAGCACTATGTCTAGTGACATACTATATTAGCAAGAGCAAAGCGCTAGGCACTTCATTTACATTATGGCACTGGAATCTCGGCTGATAACACCAAAACAAAAAATGACAGTCATTCAAGCTGCTTTGTCACCAGGGCATGCACCAGCCCCCATGACCCAGCACCTTTAAAGTTTTGATAGTTTAAAAAAAAAAAAATGTTAAATTACACACACAATACAATGTCCGTCCTAAAACAAAACCAGAGGCATTTTTAGCTAAACAATTTTATTGGCTTTTTTGTGAAATAAAAAACACACAACAAACCACCATGGTTAAAGGCCATGATCAGCATCAACCAAATGAACCAGCCACTTGGTTACAGTAGCTGATAACAACACTAGTGGATATTATTGCTTATACCCCAAGTTCATTTATATGTCCATTACATTTTGGCAAGATTACAATCAAATGGGAGCTTTGGTTGTAAAAATTGAACTATGACTACTCATTGAAAACTCAACTTCTACCATTTTATAATGGGATACATGTCAATTTTTCTGCATCTTGACATTTATCTCCTCCTTCTGTCTCCTTTCTCTTTCTATTAATAAGATTTAGAAGCCTACTGAAAAAAATTAAGGTGGATGCATTTAAAACTATCCCTACTCTAGTGTCTCCTCTTTTGTCGTGACAGGGTGATGCATTCCTGGGCCTCTCCAAGATCTTCTATCTGGTGTGTTTCCACTGCCAGTAATAAATGCCCATCTGTAATCTAGATAGATTTTCAAATGCATATGGCTGTCAACATTGGGGTTTGGACCCAACTGTCTCGTTTCCATCTTCCGAAAAGCTAGAAGAAAAAATAAAAACAAAACCAACAGCCCTTAGCATTGGTATGTTGATCTCCCAACAGAATGAGCCTCACCCCCTGCCACATGACATCCCATGGCAGGTGTGGAGCTGTGGCCTTAAAATGGTCTCTGTGTGTGCTGTAACATTTCAATTTACAGACACACAATGACTGACTGCCTACCGAAAGCTCCCTGCTCTCACACTTTCTAGTTTAACACTGAAAACTCCGAATGAGAAAGGGTCAGAACTAACTCACAATAGCACCATTTCCGAGACTCTTGGAATTAGATTCCGTTCCGTGTAGGAGAACGCAGGCGCCCAGCCTCCGGCTTTGTGCTTTCACAGGCTTCCAATGCATTTCAGCGGAAGTGGGTGGTCTGCCTCAGCCTACTTCTGCAGCAACATGAATTTTCCCTGGGAAGAGTTAAAAATATGGGTCTTACAAAGTGAAGTGGGCCACAGGTGAGAAGCCTGAGGAAGCCTGTTTCTGGTGGTGGTGAGATGTGACAAGCCTGTAGTCGGCAGGAGGGAGTGTAGGGACCTTTTCCCTTGCCCATCCCGATTCAAGTCAGTGAAGAATCTGCATGCAGAAGCATGGCAAGTTCAAGGAATACTGAGAGACGTAAACCCTAATCCAGCAATCTGAACACCAGCGCTCTAATGGTATCTTATGTATTCAGGTCCACCAGTGAGTTTGCCCTGGATAATGCTGGGATTTAATAAGCCCTTCTAATGATTATAAAGATTATCCTCCTGAAACTAGACATTGGAAACAACAGAATATTTGATATCACTATATTTTACATGGCACATATAACCATATAATTACCAGCACTTAACACGGCAAATATTGTAAATACACGTTCTTGGAGTTGACTTGTTAATGACACCGATGTTATTCGGCAGAACAAAGATTAAACACTCTCCAATTTGCACGTTGGGGGATTTCATTCCCCCCTTTCCCTTCACAACAAAAGGATAACCCTCTAATTATGTAATAATGCTCGGTGGTCACATGGGCAAAGAGAATCACAGGGTGACTTCATCGTCAATTGTGGCCTGTAAAATTAATACACAGTATTTTCATTTCAACAAAATACAAGAGACCATATAAAAATATTTTCCAATTTGGAATCAGAAACATGATAGCTGGATTATTTTTCTTTGTATAAAAAGAAACAAAATAACACACTAAAGTTTGTTAAGCCTCCTAACAAAAAAAAAAAAATACATATCAGTTTAAGGAATGCAGTGAGAGTCAGCTTCCCTTTTTGTCCAGGCTCATGGATGGTGAGCTTGTGCTTTGATCCTAACAAAGATAAATGCACAAAAGTGGAGGAAGGTCAGTGCCTGAAACCTGAACTATGTCGTATCTCTAATAAGACTAATTTTACAGTAGTGCTTTGAAAAGTGGTGGATCGGGTAACTGATTTTTTTCTCTCTCTCTCTTCCTTTTCAGGCCACTGCTGGAGATGAATTCCAGAAGCACCACTTTCGTCTTGAGTGATGCTTGTTTAGTGCAATATCTTCCTTCTCTCGTTCCCTTTTCACACGCTGGTAGTGATCTTCTTCCTTCAGGTACCACACAGGCGGCCAGCGGTGCCGCTCGAAGTATTCCTGGTTGTCTAGTGAAGGAAAGACGCAGACATAAGACCTGTGGTTCATTGATTCTTTCTATGTGCTAGGCCTTGTGCTTAAAGCTTCTTGAATATCCTCTCAAAAACATGATGTGGCAGGGACTGTGATTAGGGCCCTTTGCAAAAGGTGACACTAAAATTTTGAGAGAAAGAATCTCTTGCCTGTAGCCACGCAGCTGGACACAGAGAACCTGAACCCAGGACCACCTGACTTCAGAGTCTAAGCCTGCCCCTGAACTTGCCTCCCTAAACAAGGGAAAGCCCACCACCTCTGCACTCTCTGCAACAAGGCACCCTGGACTCCAGCCCACCCAACTCCCCTAAGCATCAAGTTCTCCAAAGAGAATTCCCAGCATTCATTTCCTTATGCCATCCCACATGACTGTGTGACCACCAGCCAGTCTCAAGGAATTATCCATGAGCTGCCTGCTGACTGTGTTCCTTTCCAGGGACACGGAAGATAAAAGCTTCAGTCAGAGGTGAGGGGAGCTGGATGAATGGGTCTCGCACAGTCTCACCTGCAGATTTTGATTTGATTTCCTTGCGGAACTTGGAGCAAACACTGTTGTAGTTGGTGCAGATGTGGTGCAAACACCAGGCGGCCAACTGGTGGGCATTGTGAAACTGCAGAAGAGTGAGCAAAAGGAGGGTAAGACTATTTTCTAAAGAGGGACTACAGAGAAACTGAGGGAGCCATGGTAAGGGAGAAAAGAAATTAAGGGCTTATATAACCAATTTGGTAAACCTCTTGTTTTGACCTCAATGTTTTGACTTTAACCATGGCTCCCATGCCAGCCAATGTAGTGTTGGGCACACCCCTCCCTTTCCTGCTGTCCTAGGTGCACCAAAAATAATTGCTGTATCAAATCACGAGTTTAAAGTATGCCTCACCTTCCCACCCTCCCCTGCCACCTGCCCCTCTAGTGCTAAGCAACCGTGGCCTCTGGAAGGCACCAGCCCACAGCAGAAAGCAGCGATGTCATCTCTGTTTAAGGAAGCCTCGGCAATGGAATACTTCGTGTCGCATGTCAGAGCTCAGCTTGCCTGGACCAAGATCCGAAAGAGGAGACTGCAGAATGTGTGACTGTCCTATACCTGTCCTTCGGTTACATAAGAGCAGGCGGTATGGGCAGGGTAGAGAGCTCCAAATGCTCCACCCTTCCTTTCTGAGCAATGCTCAGGAAGGTGGCAGCTGAGGTAGCTGTGACTGAAAAAGACTTGACTCAAAAATCGACTGTCAACTCCCCCATTCCCTCCCCAGACCTGGTGGGCCTGCCGCTGTCCCTCGCTCTTTCTGTCTGTGCCCTTCTCTGACATCCCTTCCACTGTCTGTCACTCTTGATGTGTCTTTGGTCAGGTGGAACCCCACAACCTATAGCATGCTTCCTCTGTGGCCCCATATCTCCACCGTGAGACCAACAGAAAAGCCAGAGGCCTCAGAAACCCACTCAAGAGACTTGCTGAAAAATCACAACCCAAACATCAGAGACAGTTTTAGCTGGTGCTTCCAACCTCTGTTAGATTCCTGCTGTTAGATTTCTTTCTGAAAACAAGACTGGCGCAGTGTTCTGCCGGGTGGGCTTGTTCCAGCTTAAGAGAGCCGACTGTGTGCATTTCTTCCCTACTTTGAGTTTAGTGACTTCATAGGTTGTAATCAGCCATGATGGGATTATTTATACCATAGAAATTGGCAAATGCAACAGATTAGAGTCCCACTTGCCCCCATGCTGACTGTTAAAGACTTACGAGCACATCATTGGGTTAGGGTCTAATGAATGCACTAAGACATGGGAGAATCCATTCTAAGCTCTTCCTGCCAAGGCTTGTCAGGGCTTAGCAATTATCATATTATTTCCTTGAAGTGGGTGTGTGTGGGGGGGGTGGGTAGCGTGGGAACACAGTGCCGCAAACAGACACACCTGCAAATCATTCCCTCAAGTGAATGTTCTTGATATGAAATTCTGGATCATTGCATTTTTCTCTAGGAAGAATACTTCCTGGAGAGAGTACAAGATATAAACCATCCCCTAGAACTGTTTCAAAAGACCCCAGATTCTAAGTGCGGACAATCAGTTTTGATGGGCGCTTGCTGATTCGACTGCATTAGATGTCTGTTCTCAGTTTCACTGTAATCCCTAATTGGATTTTAATAATTTGTATCTGTGTCTGTTTCCCTTACTTGCCTATGATTGCCCTAGGGCAGAGGGTCTACTTTTTATATGTACATGTCCTTTTCCTAGGGTGGTGCCTGGTATTTGGGGAGAAAAATATCTAATATTTGTTGAATGCTAAGTCAAAATGAACAGGTCACTGTAAAGTTCCATTCTGCCTTTTCCCCTTATGCACCTGAACTATCTCCTTTGGCCACAGTAGGAAGGGCCTGAGCAGCACCTGCTAGGTGCCACCTCCTCTCCCTTGATTGACAAATGCTGATTTAAATGGACTGACCTAAGACTTAGTAAGCCGTTGTCTTAACCAAAAGAGGGAGAACAGGAAGCCAAACCGAACAGGCTGAAGAAAAGACTGAGGAATTTATTCTTAGTTCCCTCAGAGTGTAAATTCATTGTTAATCAGCCTATGCCAGGGACTAGATAATGCTGCAGATGTGCCTGGCATTCTAAGAGGGCTTACACTCTTCAGTGTTCGCTCTTGAACATTCTCTCCCACATGATTCTCAAAATAATCTGGAAGGTTGGTAGGATGCAAATTGTCATCCCATTTCCTGTGGATGAGGAAAACGAGGCAGAGTTTTGCTTGTGCTTTGAGGAGGTTACTCCAGGGTGAGGCTGAAGCTGAATCTTGGACCTTCTCTGCAAGAAGAGTGAAAGTCTGTATTGGGATTACGTTATTACAATCTCAATACTAGCAACTACTGACTTTAGAAAACTCCAGAACAGCTGCAGTGAGATGTTCATTAACAGTGGGGCATTACAGGGCTTCATGGAATTCTAGAAACTGTTCTTGGCCAAATAGGTATCTAAGAATTCAAAGAAGGAGGAGAGACAAAACCTCCCCCTATCGTGCCCCAAAGTGGTTCTCCCACATATGAAGCTGGTGCCTTAGGGGACAATGGGACTGGCGTGGGGGTGGGGTCCTTGTTGTTTTATTCAAATGAAGCCCAGCAAGCTGAATGGTACTTGAAAGGTAAAACTCTCAGATCTTCTTAGTGTACACAGGGGGCCTCTGTGACTCAGTGGTGACAACTTTATTTAGACAGACGCAACAGTGGAATGTTTTATCAGCATTAAGCGAACTGATTGAACACACTTAAAAGGTGAAAAGCAATCTGTTACAAACCTGGGCCAGTTCCAAGTAAGAGAGCACTTCTCCGTCAATGCCCACGCCACTCATTGCGGCCTTGGTCAGCTCCTGAACAGCATGCTGTTCTGGGGAAGAAAGAAGGGACCAGAGAACGTTAAACCACGCCCTGCAAGCCAGATAGTTTGCCTAGAGGGTTGGTCTGGGACCACTTAAGAAGGGAAGAAATGTGGGACACAGATCTGGGCAGCCATCTGAATTGAATCTGGAAGATGCTCTGGTGTGTAGTCTCTCACTATGTGGGGTTCTGGTCCCAGCGACTTCACCCACATCTCTGGGGACTCTTGTTCATGCGTCTGAAATAGCCAGAATCCTCCAGACCTGTAGTGTTCTGTGCAGGATGGTAAGGTTGGTAGCTCCTGGTCACATGAGACTATTTAAACTTAAATTATTTAAAATTAAATAAAATTAAAAGTTCAGCTCTTCATTCACACTAGCTACAGTAAATGCTCAACAGCCACATATGGCCACTGTTTGGACTATCCATATATGAAATGTTTCCATCACTGCAGAACGTTCCACTGGACAGAGTGGCTCTAAACAGTCTAGCACCTTCTTAAAGCCCTCTAGACTTTAGACACGTTCCTGTTTGACAGTTTCGCCACTCACATCACCGCAATCCTTGATCCCCCCGACAGTGGAGCGACTGAATGACAGAGGAATTAGTCTATTTGAGGAATTAAAAATGTGGCTATGTACATCTGTCTCAACAGCTACAAATGGATGACACACTGTTCAGCCTCTTGGATTCTAAAGACTGGGGAGACCTGCAGTCAGAAGTAACAAAATGCAGCAGGGAGAGCTGTTTCTGCTTGGGAGCTTGAGTTTGAGGCGTCCAAGCTGAATTTAAATTGTGGCCTGAAGCTAGACTATCTCTGGGCTTTGTGAAGGCTATCATCCACCTCCGAGACTGATGTATGAGGGTAGAGGCTTGGCTCAGCATTTCTATGTCTGTGACATTGATGTCATCTGTAGCATTGCATTTGTTCTTCTAATCCAGAACATTGTCCAAATCATGCTTACTTTCTGCTCTAGGGCTGCATGCTTGTTGGTCAGCATGCCTGTATCTGATCAATACAGTATTGGGAATGGAATGATTTCTTTGGCACCAACTTCCTCACCTGGATTGGACTATTTGGAACTAAAATTTCCAGAGAAATCATTTGGGCTTTGTCATTTTAAGTAACTGCAACATTTCTTGACATTTATTTAACTCTGGCTCACAAAGCATTGCCATTCTAGAAACTGATTTTTAAACACTATGTTCTAAATACTCTACACTAGAAAGTACATAGCAAATACTATAAAGGATTAAAGGAATCATCCTGGGAAGCTGTATATTAAATAATCATAACAGTAATGACAACATTTAATAGCTACATTAAATGTTCATAGAAGCCTAGAGTTCACAAAAGAAGCTTTATTTGGGTCAGTTTAAAAAAAAAAAAACTTTCATGGAAAAATCAATCCCATGTTTTCATTGCCAGACTTAATATTTAAGCAAAAATGATACTCGTCTGAGACTGATCACAAACCTTATTCAGCAGATTTGGCTCCAAATTACTTTTGACAATTTCAAAAAAAAATAAAATAAAAATTTATCCTCAGGACAGTGTTATAAAACCTGTGGATAGTTAAATGGCTTGGAACTTATGCTTCTGAAAAAAGTAATTGCCCACTGAAGCCTCCCAGAGTGAGTATTTTAAACAACTAGTGCACTCCTTTGGATCTATTGGGTAATATACGCAATATTTTAAAACCAGCTTTTTAAAATAAATCTGATATCGATGCCTCAACTCGTTCTTCTATCCAACTGGGGAGGAAGTAGGGCAAAGAGAGGACTTTGATCTCCAGGTCGTTGTGTGTGGCAGAAACCTGGAGGACAGAGAAATTAATCTTTTTTTTTTTTTTTTCTAAAGACTTTGCCAGAAAGTCAAGTGCAGATAGGACTGGTTGGTTTGTTCATACATTCATCTTCATTCATTCAATTGTTCAGCAAATATGTATCAAAAGCTAATATGCTCAGGCACTCAGAAGAAAGGACAGTGAACAAGACAGTCTTTTATCTCTGCTTTGATGGTTAGCAGGAATCAACTAAACATAGTGAAAAACACCCAGCAATCCGGCTGAAGATCTGAATTCAAGAGAAAGGCATTTAAGTGCATATATCCTACAGAGCCTGCTTCAGCTTTCCAACTGAACAAATCTAGAAATGATACATAAGATTTTGTGAAGTTAAGCCAAGTTTCCTTTTTTTGTCTTTCTCCCAAAATGAACTTGACAATGTCAGAACATTTTCTAAAATAGCTTTAAGAAAACCACTTACATAATGCTACTATGCGCCAGACGCTGTTCTAAGGACTTTATATTTTAACTCATTTAATCTTCATCACAGCTCTATGGCTGAATAATATTAGCCCCATTTTAAAGAAAGAGAAAGATGAGACACAGAGCTAAGGTTACAGGACAAAGTCAGCTGGTCAGTAAATGGTGGAGCCAGGGTTTGATCTTAGGCAATCTGGCTCTGTCATCTGTGCTCCTAAATAGAGCATCTACTGCCTTCTTCTTAAAGACTGTGTCTGGGCACTTACTATGGAGATAATGTTGATAAAATAGTTTTGTTTCAAACTCGGGGTGCACAAATGACTCAGCACGCATAGAGCATGTGCCTCAAGGGCAGGGGTCATGCATTACTCACCTTCATGGTTGTATCACCTAATGGGGCCCACCACAGAGGGGGTGCTTAAGAAATATTTGTTGAATTGAATTGGGCTGTCTGATACAATCTGATTAGTTCATATCATTCTATACAAGACAGTCCTATTTGGGGTGATAAAAAGTCCATTTTTATTCCCTGGAAGTCTTATTTTTATTTAAATGTGATTTTGATAAATATGACAGACACTGCACAGCCCTGAGTCATCAGCCTTACCTGCAAGTGCAACCAAGTGTGGCAGGCAAAATCTGTTTGCCAAGGCAATTAATTCCAGCGGGTCCAGGTCCAAGTTAGGAGACAACTGCTTGGTATAGAGATAATCCAATACTGCTTGCATTGATATCTTGTTTATGTGTGGGAGATACACCTGAAATGTTAAACAAAAAGCTAAATTCTGTCGCAGAAAGCAGGGAGTGGGCACATTTTCAGGCAATGCTGCTTATAAATATCCTAACTACGTGATTTGCGATTGGTGAGTCTTGGACACCTGCTTTGAGGCTGTGCATAGGAATCCTTCTGTATTTATGACTCTAAATATAATGCTTTGATTTGTAGATGATAAAAGAGTGGAGCTGCCTGACACAGCCTGATGTGGAATTTTTAAAAAACTATTTGGACTTATAAATCAGACAAATGGGCTGGAAATGTATGATGACATTAGGGGCCCTCATGCCGAGCACCTTATAATACTCTATTGTGGGGAAATAAATCTCCTAGCAACATGACAGGTGTTGGGGGGAGCTGCAAACCACACTGTTTCTGACACGATGGAGCCTGGCTCTCCAAGATGTCAAAACAGGGGAGGAGCCGCCACCCTAGCTGCCACAGTGACCGGCTTGATTTCCACATTCTGTTGGCATATGCACAATACATTACAACCTACTACACAATGTATACACTTCATTGTTTTTTCCTACAACCACATGGATTCAGAACTACTGAAACATTAACAGTTATCAGTAGATTCAGAGAGTCCAAAGGAGTCCTTGCTTGGGACTTCCAGGGGAGTATGACTGGGCACAGGGGAACTGTCCTCTGTAGGATTCCCACAGTTTCCCTCCTGAGTGCCTGTAGTTGTCCATATAAATGCATGCTAGAGTTTGCTAGAGAGCCAGGGACTGCCTAGGAGGTGGAGTGCTGGATAGACAGACATGGATCTATGGAGATGTACACTGTGTACAGTTACTCTTTATTTTAGGTCTCTCACTCCACGAGACAGGCCCTGGAGTAGTTCAGAAGGGTACCACTTGATTTACTATTAGAATGTTGACAATTATAAACATTAACCTTAATTGAAGGCATCCTATGCACCAGGCACTGCACCAAGCTTTCCACACACATTCTTTACTCTGATGCTTAGATCTACCCTAGAGAGAAGAGACTTACTTTTGCCATTTTACAGAAAAGGCAATGGAGGTTCAAGGAGATTAATTTAAATCTTGTGTCCAAGGTCACAAAGCTAGGAAATAGTGCCTGGGATTTAAACCCAGGGAGTATGACATGGAAGTATATGTTTAGAATTGCTGTGTGGTGCTGGAAACCTTGAATGCCAAAGAAGCAAAGGTTTGAGTTACAGAACAATGAAGCATCATATTTTATTAATGGTTTTTGAGAATTCTACTTCAAAAAATGAACAATTATGAACTTCTTTTTCTTTCTTTTTTATTTTAATTTTTTGAGACAGGGTCTAACTCTGTTTCCCAGGGTGGACTGCAGTGGCTTGATGATAGGCTGGGCCTGGGTCCAAGCAATCCTTCTACCTCCACCTCCCCAGTAGCTGGGACTACAGGTAGTGCCTCCATGCTGGCTAATTTATTTTATTTTATTAAATTTTTTTTGTGTAGAGACAGAGGTCTTGCTATGCTGCCCAGACTGGTCTCAAACTCCTGGCCTCAAGTGATCCTCCTGCCTTGGCTTCCCAAAGTGCTGGGATTAAAGGCATGAGTCACTGTGCCTGGCCAGTTATGAACTTTTTAATTCTAGTACTTATAAACCTCTATACAACATATAAAGATATACATCTTTATAACATGATTACATCTATATATTTTATATGATTGCACCTCTCTCTTCATATACATGCACGTGTGCACACGCATGCACACATACACATACACACTCAGGCACATGCGCAGAGTCAGCCCTCTATATCTGTGGGTTCCACAACTGTGGATTCAACCAACTGTAGATCAAAAATACTTGAAAAAAAAGGCATGATTGCTTCTGTACTGAACATGTATAGAGTTTTTTCTTGTCATTATTCCCTAAACAATACAGTAAAACAACTACTTACATACCATTTGCATTGTATTAGGTATTAGAAATACTCTAGAGATAATTTAAAGTATACAGGAGGATGTATGCAGATCTATGCAAATACAATGCCACTTTATATGAGGAAGTTGAGCATTCATGGATTTGGGTGTCTGAGTGGAGGGTGGGGTCCTGGAACCACCAATCCCTCACAGATACTGAGGGATATATGTGTGTGTGTGTGTGTGTGTGTGTGTGTGTGTGTGTGAGAGAGAGAGAGAGAGAGAGAGAGAGAGAGAGACAGAGAGAGAGAGAATATGTATGTATATGTATAATGGCACATTCTTTAAGATGCTTATGTCTTATGCATTCTGGCAGTATGGGTCCAGGATTGTTTAAGCTATAGAAACCTTCTTTATTATTCTCCTGTGCAGCCACCAGCCACCTTAAAGAGGGAATATCCTTTAAGACAGGTAGAACTGTCCCTTAACGTATCATAAGGAAGGTTTAGAAAAATTCCTACAAATATTAAGAAATGTATTCTCCCCTTTCAGACATGGTTGGTAAAAACAACAATTATGATTCCATAAATAAGTTGCATAAGCCATTACCATAAATGATTTGACAAGCATGATCATTTCAGTTTTCCAGCACAATCTCTACAACAAATAAAACTCAATGAGTTGAAACTATTACTAGTATTATTTTAAAATAAAGTAGCTGTTGTGCATGCTGGATCATCTGCAACGTACAGATGTTGGAATGTTATTCTTCCCTTTAACCAGCTGTATCTACATATGAATAATTAATTATTCAACTAAATTGAGCACCGGTTACACTGTGTGTATGCTTGCATACATATATGTTTATATACATATCCATTTATCTTACACAAATAGTGAATTTATTTACAGATATTCACACAAATTGGTTTCTGTGTGTATGAACATGTAATATCTCATTTCTTTTTTTTTTTTTTTTTTTGAGACGGAGTCTTGCTGTGTCGCCAGGCTGGAGTGCAGTGGCGCAATCTTGGCTCACTGCAAACTCCGCCTCCTGGGTTCAAGCAATTTTTCCGCCTCAGCCTTCCAAGTAGCTGGGACCACAGGCACGTGCCACCACACCCGGCTAATTTTTGTATTTTTAGTAGAGATTGAGTTTCACCATGTTGGCCAGGATGGTCTCAATCTCTTGACCTCGTGATCCGCCCACCTCGACCTCCCAGAGTGCTGGGATTATAGGCGTGAGCCACCTTGCCCAGCCAATATCTCATTTCTTTGATGAAATTATCTTTGGATTAGTCATACGGTTTGGCTGTGTCCCCACCCAAATCTCATCTTGAATTATAGCTCCCATAATTCCCATGTGTTGTGGGAGGGACCTGGCGGGAGATAACTGAATTATCGGGGCAGTTCTCCCCAGATTGTTCTCATGGTAGTGAATAAGTCTCACTAGATCTGATGAGTTTATAAAGGATTTCCCCTTTCACTTGGCTTTCATTCTCTCTCTTGCCTGCTGCCACATATGATGTGACTTTTTGTCTTCCACCATGATTGTGAGGCCTCCCTAGCCATGTGGAACTGTCAATCCATTAAACCTTTCTCTTTTCTTTCTTTCTTTCTTTATTTTTTTGAGACAGAGTCTCGCACTGTCGCCCAAGCTGTAGTGCAGTGACACAATCTTGACTCACTGCAATCTCCACCTCCTGTGTTCAAGCAATTCTCCTGTCTCAGCCTCCTGAGTAGCTAGGACTATAGGTGTGTGTTCCATGCCCAGCTAATTATTTTGTATTTTTAGTAGAGACGGAGTTTCACCATGTTGGCCAGGATCTTGATCTCCTGACCTCGTGATCTGCCCGTCTTGGTCTTTATAAATTATCCTGTCTCTGGTATGTCTTTATCAGCAGCGTGAAAATGGAATAATACAATTAGTATAATTTTCTATATAACTGAAGGTTAAGTTGTGAAACTTTAAAATTTGAACCGTTTTAATAGTGAAAGTACCCACATTTTACAAAGTGCTAGGTGCTCTGAGATGTTAGTAGTTGTTAGTATAAGAAATCCCAGAGCTTCCTGTTAACACCTACTCTCTCAGAGATGGGGATGTCTGGTGCTCCTGAAAACAATACCTCTAGTGATAGTGCAAGAGCCTGGGGCGGGCCCAGGGATATATCACTAAAGTGCTGTGACCTTTGATAAATCACTCACCCTCAGTCTTGGCATCTGTTATATGGGAGGAATTTGGAATAGATGCTATTTAAAGTTTTTTCTTCTTCATGGTAACTCTGGGTTTTGAAGATCGTCAGATTACCTTAGCCTTTTTGTGGCAAGAGTGTATTCTAAGTCATTGCTTAAAGAAGAAATAGCAAAAGGAACATCTTAAATAAAAAGAAGCTATTTCTGGCTGCAGCAGGTGACGGATTCCAGGGAGCAGCCCTGCCCAAATACTCTCAATGCCCTCGAAGTGTTCTGATGTTTGTCATCACCCATGACCTGCTATCTTCTTTTTGCTGGATATAACGTTAACATTTTTTGAAGTGATGACTCTTTTTGGCAAGTAACATTAGGGACCCTTAGAAAAAAACATCAAATTAGAATAAACTAAGAACACTTTCAGAACATGTATTTTTTTCCCCCTCATGGCTAATTTTTAAAAAAACCTTGTTTCTGTGATTTCAACATTTATAATTAACTGCATGACAACAGAAAGACCTTTATTTATAGCACTTTAAAAATAATATTAGCAAAGCTTCATAAATAATGGAATAAAAAAATTTGCATCCTGCCTGCTGGAGATATATATATATATATATATATATATATATTTTTTAAGAGTGATCAGAGAGAATATAATGCTACCCTAAACAATGTTCTATCTTCCAGTTTATTTGGTTTAAAATTTTAATTGTGAAGATTAGCTGAGACTATTAGGCTTATAATTAGAGACAGTCTCATAGAGAATGAGAAAGTATTCTAGATCCAAAGCATTGCTTACTACAAGCCAGGCATGCATTTTTAATGAACCACTTGCTGAGTACCTCTGGGGAGAGAATTATGCTTACTGCGACATTAAAAGTAATGAGAAAAAATATAAGTAAGATACAATGTTTTCCTGAATATTAAATGACAAAAAGTTAAATTAAAATCAATGGACATAGGCATATTTTATTCTTTTCTGGACATGCACATTAATTCTATTCTCCAAAAAAGGCTGAGTTTCATGGCGGGGGCGGAGGCAGTATGTGGGGCATCAGATTTTCAGATTTTCTCAAGATGATAGAAAGTTAAAAAGTGGCCTACAAAGGCCAAATCCCAAGTGTGAACATACACCTATGTTAATCATGGAGCATTAACTGAGTTCCTTTCCCCTTCAACTATAACCACCTGTATTATACTTTCCCTAGTTTAGAAAGGGAACTGGGGGCTTTTAACTTAGAGCTTTCCAGGGACAATTACCTTTAACCCTGTATGGAAAGACTTTAACAAGAAAACTCTAGCATAATAGTCACTGACATGCATGGAACATTTGTATGTTCTAAGCAGCAAATTCAATGCTTCTCACGCCTTCTCTGCCCTTTAATGAAGGTTCTCTTGTTATCCTCATTTTACAGATGAGGATAAACAGGTTTAGAGTGAGCCACTTGGCCAAGGTTGAGCTGAGCCTATATTATACTTTACACAGGAAATAAAGAGAAGGGATGAGAAGGGGCAGAAATGTCAACAGGACATTGCATTCTTAATATGCTGGCTAAATGAATTGTGGCATAGGCCTTCAGTTGGTTGCTTGGTTCCACGGTCTTTGTCTTTTGAGCTGGTCTGAATCTATACAAACCTATTAGCCTTCACTCCAGTTCTGAGTGGTGAGGGACCTCATCTCTACAGCGGAGTGTGCTAAATGGGTGGCCTCTTCCAGGAGAGGCTATGAAACAAGCATATACATGTGCATTCATATTTGCTGCCAAGTTTTTGTTTTGGTCACCTCTACTGCACATTTTAATCTGGAGACGATTACAGTCCATTCTTGGAAGGGATAAAGGGGATTAGCATTCGTGAGGTCAGCTCTGACAGTGTCCCTTTGTGCCTGTGTTCCTGACCTCGATCAACTTCTCCCTGCTCTGTGAATAGCAGGCCCTCTGCTGCACAATCAGCGTGAGCTGGACAAAGCAGGGGAGCAAGCCTCACAGCTCTTTATCTCCAGAGATTGCTAAAGTCAGTCAAATACCAACTGGATTAGCTTTTACAAATTGGTGGCTACCCAGCTTTTTTCTGGATGCAAGAGGGAAAGAATACCATTACTACCAACAATATCAAAATAAGTCCGCAGCAGCTACCATTGATTTAATGCTTCTGAAGTGCTTTGCAAGTAATGACTCTCATACCCCACAACCACAATATGGGTTACGCCTGTGTTTTCCAGATGGGGAGACTAGAACCAACAAAGGTTAAGTCACTTGCCCAAGTTACTGGTAAGTGGAGGAGCTGTGATTTGAGTCCCACAGTCCTGTAACTGTGCAGATTCCCCTGTACTGTAATTGTCTTAGTAACTATGCTCCAAAACACCTTTGACCCAAGCACAGAAGAGACTTTCATTAGTTACAGGTGAGAGTCTCCTGGTTTAGAAAGGCTAGTAGACACCATAAGAGGTCATCAGGATAACTCTAATATCTTTTCCCTAGTCCTTTGCTGGGTGGTTTAGGAGCAGCTGCACCTTGTTCTGGATACAGGAGAGTGGCCTAGTGATCTTCTTGGCCCCTTCTATCCAAGGCTTGTGATTCTAGGATTCTGTTTCCCTACTTGGGGATGCAAATGCAGGCTCCTGGATCACAGTGGGAGTGCTCGAATTTCTTGTGCTAGTGCTTCATTTGAAAAGTTAGCTATTGTTTTTGGCATTTCTTGGAAAAGTTTGGAAAGATGCTGAGACAAGCAAAACAAGCCTCTTAGGACAATAAAATAGATGGGTGTACCCAGGTTTTTATTTTTTAAAAAAGATGTTAAAAATACTTGCAAAACTCCACAAAAATGCTTGCTCACTCCTAAAGTTAGAAGTGCTTAAATTGAATGTTTTCCTTTTTTAACAGTCTGTGAAAAGACAAAGAGCCTCCACTCCCGTGTTAACTGCAGCACCATTCACAATAGCCAAGATACGGAGTCTGCCCAAGTGCCCATCAACAGACGGATGGATAAGAAAGTGTGGCACATATACACCATGGAATATTATACAGCCCTAAAAAGAGGAAAATGCTGTCATTCAAGACAACATGGATGAACTTAAAGCACATTATGTTAAGTGAAATAAGCCAGGTACAGAGAGACAAATAGCACAGTATTTCACTTATGTGTGAAATCTAAAAATGTTTAAATCCAAAGTAGAGAGTAGTGAGTAGAACAGTGATTACCAGAGGCTGGGGTTAGGGGGTGGATGGGGAAAGGAAAGCCATCTGTCAATGGGTACAAAGTTTCAGTTAGATAGGAGGAATAAGTTCTGTTGTTTTCTTTGTGTGTGTGTCTGCGACAGCTATCCCCTGGGGTGGAGTACAGTGGCACAATCATAGTTCACTGTAGCTTCCAACTCCTTGGGCTCAAGTGTTCTTCTCACTTCAGTCTCCCAAGTACCTAGGACCACAGTTGCATATAGTCTAATGCACCTGTATTTTTTCTGTGGCGTTCTATTGCACAGTATGGTGACAATGGTGAACAATAATGTATATTTCAAAATAGCTAACAGAGGATTTTACATGTTCTCATTACAAAAAAATGGTAAAGATCTGAGGTGATGGATAGGCTAATTAGCCCGATTTGATCATTCCACAATATACATATATCAAAACATCATGTATTCCATGACTATATACAATTATTATTAGTCAGTTAAAACTAAAACAAGAAAGAAAAGACATAGGATCTCCAAGATGCTGTTTGCGCTGCTCTAAGCATATCCCCCTTCTAGAGATAGAGCCAGTGGCTGACAAGTGACACAGCTACTTCCACTAAACCTAAGTACCTCAAGAGGCGTGTTCAGGGGAGCAAACGTTTGCTCCACTACTGCCTCCCTAAAGTTAACAGACCTTCATATCCCCTCAACACAGGCCAAGTCAGGGCAGAGCCTCAGATAGTATTGTAGCTCATGGTAACCTCAAGGACACTCTAGCGCATCCCTGGGCTTGCAGATGAGGAGGTGGGGGCACAAGAATGTGACTTCTTAAGGTCCCTTGTCAGGTTAGGGGCAGAGCTGAGCCCAGGACTCAGGTGGCTGAAGAACTCTTTTCACTTTCTGAGCTACTGGGAGACATGCTCCTCTCGTACTTGATTTTGATAGTACCGTGTCTGTGACATTTGCCAAGAGGTACAGCTGATCATGTCTTCATGGATGAGGATGGCTCTGAGGACGAAAGGATATATGGCATGTAAAGCACCCAGGGGCCCCCACACAAGTGACCAATAAACAATAGCTCCTCAGAACTGCAGAGCTAAGAAAAAGGTGACCGAACACCTAAGCACTGCTGAGGAGCTATTTCCTGGAGCTAGTTGAAGGATTAAAGTCATCTGGCCGTTTACCCACTTTATATAAATACACAGACACATGTACATTCATAAAGACACCACTATGCTTTTGGGAAGGCACGTACCTCACTGTTGGCACTTTCCACAAATGACCCCCCGAACATGGCTGCCATCCACTCACAGCTACAGATCAGCAGCGGCTTGTGGGCACTGATGGCTCCATCGTCCAATTTAAATATCACATCTGCCAAGGGATTGAGGAAACACAACCATGAGCTAGCTCCGCCGAGAGCTTCAACCAAGGCCTCTGCTCTCGAATCCACCCACCTGTGTTTCTTTTACTCTCTCCTGAATGCCTTTACTCATTGATTTTATGTCAGCTGCCATCTTTGGGCCTTGGCACATCCAGCTCCCACCTAAGGGAGCATGCATTTAACATCGTCACATATAAAGTCAGGACAAAAGCTTTCTGAACCAGAAAGCAACAGTAAAGAGGGAATATTTCTTCCTCCTTGCTATGCAAAACTTTAAGCATATAAAACAGTGGAAAGAACAGTAAGATGATCACTCATTTATATCCCTTGTTAACATTTTGGCATGTTTGTTCGATGTATATTTTAACTTATAACATTTTACTTATTAATACTCAGAACAGTCTCCTAAATAACCATACCATGATTATACCTAAGAAAAATAAAAATAATTCCCTACTCTCATCCACTATATAGTTCATATTCAAATTTCTCCAATTATTTCTAAATTGTATTTCACAGGTTGAAAAAAAAAAAAGAAATAGAATCCAATTGAGACTCCCAGCTTGTATTCGATTACTATGCCTCTCCAGTAAGGAGGGGGTGATTTAATCAACTCCACCTAAGGCTCACTGTTTAAGTTGCTGTAGGTTTGTAACATATTCTTTTCATGAATTTTCAAGACTACTTCTGTACCACAATGGCCAGTGTTTGAAGTAAATACCACTCATAAGCTTTAACATGAATGAACTGAGTCTTTAATAACCACTTGCTAAATATGTAGTGCCCTGGCAGGGATTATAAAAGATAAAGACAAAGATAAAGGTATCCATATAAATAGAAGTCAGGAAGTCAACTTTATACAATGAAATACACACACCCACACACCTACCCAGAGGACAATTTCAGAACAAAAACAGTCCAAATGTAAGACAGTACAAGCATGAGTCAATAACCCATATTGGATGCAGGCCACCAGTGTGCTTAACAATTACGGAAGGGTACTGTGGGCAGCATAAGGTGTAGTTATCAAAGGCAATGGAGGGGCAAGAAAACTACAGAAGTGCAGGGCCAAGGAGCATGAGGACAGAAAAGGAAAGGGGATGGAAACAGGTGAGACGCCTTTTGTAGGAAGGTGGAGGGCCACCAAAATTGCCTCAAGGACTTTAGTGGTCTAAGGACTCGAGATCCCTGCTTTTTGTCATGGATCAGTGCTGAAGGGTCAGCGGAGAATAGAATTGGTTAGAGAATGGATTCTGAAGGGGAATTGTATGCAATGAGCCCAGTGGAGATCGGTTCAGAGGTCCCTGATCCAGTCTTGAGGAGCAGTGGTTTATGGAACAGGTTTTGATACTGACAGAACATGGGTTCAAATCCTGGCTTTTCCATTTATTGCCGGTGTGATCATGTGCAAATTACCTAACCTCTCTGTCCTTTGGTTTCCCCATCTGCAAAATGGAGACGATCATATTTAACCCTTAAGTCTGATGAGAATTAAGTTAATGCCTGTAGGTTAGAAAGGTATATGGGAAAAATAAGCACTTATAAATGTTAGCTATGGTCATGTCTGGCTGATGTTCAGTGAAACGCAAAGGTATTAATGGCTCTGCCTCGCGGCACACTCACCTGAGAACGTCCCCTTGCTGAGACACTCTTTTATTCGGTTGGCTTTTCTGACGTGAAAGGCTTTTGTAATCTCCTGGTTCATGAAGGCTTCCTTGTTCATGATGTTTTCCACCATCATCCTCAAATCGAACATCTCTAGGACCTCTGCAATCTGAGCCAGGCCCATCAAGTCCTTTTCCTTTTCATCCAGTTGTCCTGTATAAAGAAACTGGAGCAGGGTCCGAAAAGGGCCTGGCTGGACTGAAGAGTCCATCCTGACCACAGTCACGGGGCCCACCCGCTTTGAAATGGGGTTGACTTGCATTTCCCTGTGCATGCCAATAAACCCCTTACTCCAGCCAGCCAAAGTCTGCGTCTCGGAAGCTGCATCCTCAGCTTCCAGCCCCAGAGCCTCCACCAGGCTCTTGTTTGAAGACTTCCACTGCTCTGTCTGAGGTGTCCTAGGCGGGCCTTCCTCCCTTTCCTCCTCTGGGTCAACACTCAAAATCTGCCCCTGGAAATCTCTGCTCTGCTTCTCTTTCTCACAAGCTCCTTCACTTGAACCTGGGGATTCTTCACATTCCATTAAAAACAGATCATAAAATTTGGAAGAAGAGGTAGCAAGGTAAATTCGATGTGCAAAGATGTGCTCCTGGTCCTGAAGGATGAACAGAACATCGGCACACAGAGGATTGTCCAGTAAACAGGCAGCTTCATTTGTCCCCGTGGAAGGACACTCTGGAATTTTGATGACTGGTGGAGGGGCTTTTGGAGGTAGGAAGGGTGCCTGAAGTAAAGGTTTCTGGACTTTCTTTAAGTGGGATTTCCAGAACTGCAGGTGCCTGCGGGAAATCAGCGCTGCTCGGATTGCATTGTCAAACACATCCTTGATCCCAAACTGGTCAAACACGCTTGTTTCATAGTATGGTATGCCAAGTTCCTTTGCTACCTCTCGGCCTTTTTCTGGGGGCAAAATATCCCCTCTCTTTATGGGCCTGAAATAGAACATTTAAAAAATTATAATCATCCTTATTTTAGGAAAAAAATAGTAACCAGGACCTATCTAATCACCTAATGGAACTATATGCTGAAAACTCGAGTGAAGCTTTTAGTCTCTGGAAAAATCTGCCACCGCCTCAAGTCTTTCAACTATAAAGGCGTTATGATTGCAGGAAGAAATAGTGCTTTCAAATATTTCATGGGTTCAATGCACAGATTTTACACATAATTTGTGAAGCTTATCCATAAATATTCCACATTTTTATGTTATTATAAATGGCATTGTTTTTTAAATTTTATTTTCCAATTGTTGATTTCTTAGTTTATACAAATACAATTGATTTTTGTGTATTGACCTTTTATCCCGTTATTTTGCTAAATTGATATATAAATTCTGATAGCTTTTTTGTAGATCCCTTAGGACATTTCATTTACATGACCATGTTTATATGGTCATGTTATACGACCATGTGCCTGAATAGGGAGTTTTACTTCTTTAAAAAAATCCTCTCTGCAGTAACCACAGTAACTGAAGTATCATCCCTTTACTGGCTATTTGATATGGGTAAGTTACTAACCTCATTAATTATTGGTTTTCCCATCTGTAAAGCGGGAATAACAATATACTTATATCTTGAAGGACTATTGAAAGGTTTAAATAATTAGTATGACTATGCTAAGCACAGTATTTAGCCACAGTGAGTGCCTGATAAATGTTAGCTCTTATCATCATCACCACCATCTTCATCTCCTTCATCTTCATCAACAGCATCTTATGCTTGAAGTTTACTTTATAACTTTAAAATGCATTCATATACATTTTTAATTTGAGCCTCACAATAGCCCTGTGAGGTATTATCTTTTGTTGTACATTCTGAGTAAACTGAGGCAGAAAGGTCAAAAGTTTGTCTGAGGTCACATTTGCAGGCTGCTGAGAGACCTCTATTAAGCAATTAGAGCCCAGACTTTCCCACTCCTAGTTAAATGATGCACTTCCGACGGCTCTTCTCTATTGGATTTGTGAATCCTCTTTCAAATCATCCCCTTCTCTTTTCCTCCACTCCCTTCTTCAAGCCTTCATCTTTTGCTTGGACTGGTGCATTAGCCCCTTAACTAATCTTTCTTCACACCCGCTCCCCACATTTTATTCCCCAGTCCTCACTGCCGCAAGAAAAGTCCTTACATAACACAACTATGACTCAGCAGCAGTTCTGCTTTAACTTCCTTTGATTTCACAAAGTCCCTGGAATAAAGTCCATACCCTTTAGGCTGACACACAAGGACCATTTACAATCTAATCAAACCCTAGAAGGACAAAGTTTTGGAAACTACAGTAGGCTCAGTACAGTGCTGGGCATGGTAAAGGCATAGATGGTTCCAGAACATGGGCAGGAAGTGCGTTGTTGTGACACTCATTACAAACACTTGCTTGATTCAAACACACACTCTTAGGAACTTATCTTCTTATATCAGTATTTAGCCTTCAACACCAAAGGTAATATATGGAACAGGCACTGGTCTTAGGAAGAAAAAGATGATACTGGTGAGAATTTGAATTTGATGACTTGGATGGATAAGAGGGAAAATTAGAGGGTGTTGATTAAGGTGGAAGGGAAGTGCAGGGAAGAAAGTTTAACTTCAAAGTTTGCTCCTGTGGGCGTTGTGTTCCTTGTTTTTAAGACGGGCTTGAAATTTACCAACGGATGAAACTCTTCAAGGCTTAGCTCAAATATCAACTCCTTCACAAAATCTTCTTAGAATTGCTCTGCAGAAGGGACTGTCTCCTCTACTGTTCTCAACAGCTCTCCAGCTTTCCTCCAGTGCACGATTGTGAGGCCTGATTATCACAAACTACTCTTTTATACAGAAAGTTCCCGAGGCAGGGCAGTCTCTCACTCACTGTGGTCTTCCTAACCTCTATGTGGCTCCTAATATTCAATTCCTAGTCCATGCACTTAAGAATAGAAAACTTGTGGAAACTAGATATAAAGTGTTTTTAGAAATTTAATGCAAAACATACCTAGAACACCAGAAACTATGTAAACAAAGTACCATTGACTTTTGCTTGGAGAGCATAAAAAGTTGTGTCAATATAAAATTTTGTAATAAGCCTATTAGGTAAATGTCAAAATAGGGGTTTTTGGTTGCTGTTTGCTTTTTTTTGAGACAGGCTCTGTCACCTGGGCTGGAGTGCAGTGGTGCAGTCATGGCCTACTGCAGCCTTGTCCTCCCAAGTTCAGGCGATCCTCCCACCTCAGCCTCTCAAGTAGCTGGAACCACAGGTGTACACCACCAGACGTGGTTGATGTTTTTAAATTTTTTTTTATTTCTATTTTTGTAGAGATGTGGTCTCACTATGTTGCCCAGGCTGGTTTCAAACTCCTGGCCGCAAGTGCTCCTCCCATCTTGGTCTCCTGAAATGCTGGGTTTACAGGCGTGAGCCACTGTGCCCAGTCTAAAGGAAGGTATTAATATCAAAATTTTTAGAAAAGAAATGCTCTCCGGCCAAAAAGGTCAACATAAAAAAAAAAAAAACATAAAACTTTTTTTATAAAGGGAATTTGAGGGAGCTCACATTTTAAGAAACATATTTCTCCTTATATGGTTTGGCTGTGTCCCCACCCAAATCTCATCTTGAAGTGTAGTTCCCATAATCTCCAAGTGTTATGGGAGGGACCTGGTTAAAGGTAACTGAATCATGGAGGCAGTTTCCCCCATGCTATTCTCATAATAGTGAGTAAGTTCTCACGAGATTTGATGGTTTTATAAACGGGATCACACTTTGTTTGGTTCTCATTCTTCTCTCTCCTGCTGCCATGCAAAGAAGGATGTGTCTTCTTCCCTACCGTTGTGATTGTAAGTTTCCTGAGGCCTCCCCAGCCATGCTGAACTGTGAGTCAATTAAACTTCTTTCCTTTATAAATTACCCAGTCTCAGGTATCTCATTATTAGCAGCATGAGAATAGACTAATACACCCCAGCAAAGTCAATAGCTGCATTTTAAATATAGTGAAACAAATTCTCCTTCAAGTTGTATTTTACATTTGTGACACTTAAAAATATAACCACTAGAGACATTTAAAAAGTTGTATTTGTTTGTTTTACAACTATAGGTCCAAATGATTTTCAAAAAGTGGACACTGTCATCTTGAGAATGAAATACTGTAACAGGTTGGACTGAGGAATACAAGAAGATGAAAACACTTCAACACATGTGTTTGTATAAATCTGATGTTCCCTGGGGCCCAGATGCCTCTAAGTGTTAATTAACTTTATTGTAATAATCATAATTTCAAGGGTGACATTAGTATGAGTAACCAACATTTTGTCTAATGCTTTACACTTTTCAAAGTACTTCTATTCACATCCTTTCATAATTAGAGAATTTCCGTCAAGTGCTGGCCAATCATTTGACAAAAATGAGTTCTGACACCAGAGATGAGGGTGCCTATTAGAAGGGCTCAGGGCACACCCCTCATGATTCATGGGCTGACTTAAAGCCCAAGGCTGATTGATGAGACCCAGGAGCGCTGAAGAGCAGAACGCCAGGCTACACAGACACCTGCTGCCTATAAATCTGAACTTGGCCAGAACAGGGAAACACTGAGTCCCTTGGCTTACCTTGCTAACGGGCGCCTAGCTCGATTAACAGCTTCCAGGTCAGCATAGCGGAGATCGAGCTGGCACCCAACGAGGACAACGGGTGTGCGAGGGCAAAAGTGCTTGATTTCTGGATACCACATGGTTTTCACATGATTTAGGGAATTGGGATTAGCAATCGAAAAACAGAGGACCACAACATCGGACCTAAAAGGAAATCACAAAAGAAGCTTTTATTGCCTTTTAACATTTTGTTTTTTCTTTTGCCCTTATGGTTCCTCCCAAACCCCATCCTTCTAATGCCATCTCATGTCACAATTAAAAAAAAAAAGACCAGATATTAAAACACATCTTGGAGTCATGCAAACAGCCTGATAAGCCCCCACATTCCAGCACCAACACAGCCTAACAGTTCATTTCCGTAACGCACTGCAGAATGCTGATGCATTGACGTTTCCAATGAAGTTATTTTATGGTAGAGATGGTTATCCAAACTTGCCTCAGTCCTAGAACCACAACATGCTGAACTATTTCTCTTCATCACAAGAAATAGTTTCAAGAGAAAAGAAAATAATACAAACTACCTTTTACCAGTTTAAACAACATAAAGGTGATGATGACTCATCCCAATGAGATAAAGCAAACAGTTTCAACATTACTGAAAATGTAACAAGTATTTGCTGTACAGGGTCAGCAAATACGCAGAAGGATTTCTGCCCTTCTTCCCACTTATGCACACATGTAGACAGCATAGCCACTTATCTGTTTCCGAAAAGAAAAGTCCTGAATTGGCAGGAATTTTCACTCTTTACTAGGTAAGGCAAGAAGGTAATATTTAACATGTAACTAGGCAAGAATTAGATTGATGGCTAACAAGATGAGAAATATTGGAAGCAGATTTCTCAAATGTTACATGATATACAAAGCAGATATATGGGGAAAAGAAAAACTGCTTTATTGTAAATTTTGACATAAGGGTCTTCCACTTTTACATAATAACTTACCATTCTAGAAGTCAAATAACTATTTTGCAAAACAGTTGTCCAATTATGGTGTTTGATAAACAGCTGCTAAAAAGTATCTTTAATAGGAATTATAACCCATCGTTCTAGGATAAAATGTGCTGAATGATGACTTTCAAAACACTGAGGCAAAAGGATATAAAGAATAGGAGAAGTTATGCCCAAGGATTCAAGACTATCTTGTGGCTAAATTCAGAAATAAGCTCTTACAATTTCACTAGATGTCAATTTATTGCCTTTATTGTTTATGTAATGAGAAGAATCAAGTGGATGAATCAAACACCTTCTTTTTAAATCATTAATGAGCTTTCCCCTCTACATATCAATGAAGACAAACAAATATATGCAGGCAACCATAAAATTTCTAAAAATAATCATTTGCAATGCAGAAAACTGCAGGGTGCTTACATTAAATGTAATTCACAAGCTGTGTCTTTAAATTTATATTCAAGAAAAGCTGCACCAGACCACAACAAATAGAGGAGAAAATCCTGAGATTAAAATATTTCCAAATTATAAAAGAGGACCTAGGATTTAAAGTAGATGAATGTATTAATCTGAATGTTTAGAATCATCTTGAATAAAGATATCAAAGATCCTTGGATGCTGGGATAATATAAGTGAAAATATGCATAGCTATATAAATGAAAAGGAAACATGTCTTGTCTTTGGGATTCTGATTTACTTAGTGGAATATTCTGCGCTCAGTCTTAGTTACAATCAGCATAAATAACAGTATCCAGTAAAGCCAAGAATGCTTTGAATTTTACATTTTTTACGGGCTGAGTTTTCTATTATTTATAATCCTATTTATATCAGGTATCTGATGAGGCTCTGCTGTAAGCTTCATCCTGATCATAAAATAAAGCCACCATGAATTTTGGCACAGTGAGAATAAATAGCATGATAATATCCAAGGTTCAAAATTATAGAAAAGGAATTGAAGAAATATATCCAGCACCTAAATGTGTTACAGTATGTATAAAATAGTTTTAATTGGTGCCTTCTATTTCCCTATTAAGGCACATGGCTCTAAGGGAAATCATTCTCGGAGCTTAATTTATATGACAGACATGTAGCTAAATGTCAATTCTGTTCTCAAATTTTATGATACAGCATGTGAGGTTTTGAAATCAGAGCTAGCTTGGTTGTCAAGGTTACCATGATAACACTCATGCTATTGAACACATACTAGTTGCTATCCAGATGACCTGTAAACAAGTACAGACAGGACCTTGGGGGCTGGAAAAAAGGGAGTCTTGTGATGATAGCAGCACAATGCCATCACATAATACAGGTCCTCAGGGCTCAGCTTCTAACTATGTCACATCAATATCTAAATGCATGAAATGCCATGGGGAAGCTGGAAAAATAATTCAATGTTCTGTAAACATTTCGCCTCAAAATGATGATAGTTAAAGAAAAGAGGTTGTGTTGAGAGCAGTACTACCTCTGAAGATAAAATAACAATTTATTGAGTCAAAATTCTATTTGTGTATCAGAATAAAAGTCTTCTTTTTCCTTTCATATTCACATCTAGGTGCTGTGAGAATCTGTGCTCATTATTTCACACTAAAAGCAGTAAAAAAATAAGATTTTTTTTTTTTTGGATGGAGTTTTGCTCTTGTTGCCCAGGCTGTAGTGCAATGGCACGTACGATCTCCGCTCATCACAACCTCTGCCTCCCAGGTTCAAGCGATTCTCCTGTCTCAGCATCCTGAGTAGTTGCGATTACAGGCATGTGCCACCTTGCCCAGTTAATTTTGTATTTTTAGTAGAGATGGCGTTTCTCTGTATTGATCAGGCTGGTCTCGAACTCCTGACCTCAGGTAATCCACCTGCATCGGCCTCCCAAAGTGCTGGGATTACAGGAGTGAGCCACCATGCCCGACCCAAGATCATATTTTAAGTACCACATTGCTTAAATGTCTTTTGGTTAACCCTTGTTGATCTAAATACAAACACATTAAGAAAACTTTATATAAAGATTATACAGAATTCTGTTCTTAAGATCTGCCATATGAATGTATCTCCCTAAAACCAATTTTAACCAAAAGGCTAAGCATTAGGAATCAATGGACACAGTAGTACAGCTATAGAAAGATGCTGCTTTGATGCATTCCTTACTAACATTCTTTTCTAATTCCTAATTCTCAACACATCAGTATCCTCTGTGATATAAACACATATACAATCAAGTAACTATTTTCAGAATGCCAATTATTCCCTCTAGATTTTGAGCTTTTTTTTTTTTTTTAAACTAGTCAAAGAAGGCACAAGACCTGCAGCTAAGAATATCTCCAGCTTTAGGCATAATTCCAAGGAACTAGAGATATTAAATAACTTTTAATCAAAACATTCATTCCCATGTGGAGACTGTTCAATGTCTGACATAAGCTCGTGTTTAAAAAATACCATTCCTCTGAAAGATAAAAAGAAAAAGGCAAGTTCTAGCATTTCTATTTCTATGGCTCTGTTAGATTTTTTAACTTTGAAGAGTCAGTTTAAAAATAATTGGGAGTGGTGAGTGTGATGAGGACATTCTCACATATCAGGCAGTAGGGTTAGTCTAGATATAACCTCAGGGGTCCTGTTTCAGCTGTAAAAAGAATTGAATAGGATTTAAATGGAGTCCTACAGCTATTTGGAGTAGAAAGCATAAGAATTCGAGAATGCAGAGGCAGAGTACAGGATACATGAGATTGTAAATTCCAGAATCTGAATACTAAGAAGGAGTAGGAAGGGGCTTGGAATGTTTATTGTACTTGTTTTTATTAAATATTTTATTTTTCACTGGGCTAAACAGCTTTACTGGAGAAAACCAGAATTACAAAGGACTTCAGAGTATATGGTCTTAGCTGCTTGCCTGTGGAATGTTTATATTTCAGAAAAAAAAGACTTCTTTCTAAGGACAAAATACCAATATGAAAATTTCACTGGGTACTAACACATCAAATAATGTCCATGAAATAATGTTTTGATTAGTCAAGTCAAAAGCAATCTGAAATAAATCGAAATGTTGAAACAATTGGGCATCTTGTTTCATGGAGGAGTGGGAGTGAGTCAGAGAGACCAAGTCATCCAAAAATGCCTGAGCTGATAAAGCCAAGCTCAGTTCCATCAGTTTTACTTCATATATTAAACAAACATAAAAAGCATATTTTTTTTTCAGTTATCTTTCGAGGGGAACACTGGCCAAAGATAGCGTGTCAAAGATTGGCAAGGATATCTGAATAACATAAGGAGTACATGCAGAGTTGGGACCAATCTTTGTTGGAGGATTAAAGAAAAAAATCCAAAAAAAGTGCATCTTCGCCCTAGCTAGACTTTAAACAGCAAAATACCACACATGTTCTCAGAGACTGTCTTTATAATGTCTACAGTCAAATATAGCGGAGTTGGTGGGAAAAGATCAGAGAAGCAACCAGAAGCTAAACCTCTTTTCCAATCTGAAATACCAAATTCATAGAAGTGGTCGGAAAAGGGTAGATAATCAGTAACAAACGTTTACTGTTAAATGAATTTTCTTCTAAGTTCTTTCCTGTCACAGCAGTACTCTGTCTTCTTAAGTCTGACTTTCCTTTTCTAGTCCCATCTACATTGCCACTGTTATCCAGCTGAGGAGCTGTGGGCCTTGGCTTTCCTTACCTGGTTAAGTGAAAGAATAATTCTGACATTATCTTTTTATCTAGAAGCTTCAGATCAGGTCAATTTTACGGGCAATGAGAAGGACAGTGGACTCTATCCAGTTCTCCAGAAAGCTGTGAGTGGGACAGCCAAATGCCCTTCTCAAGTGGTCTGGGTCCAGTTGGGTCTCTTGCTACACTAACACTTGGTGACCGAGAATGAGCTAATAATTATATATAATTATTAGAATGCAGAATCTGGTTGCTTCTCCCATCTTTTCCCACCAACTCTGCTATATTTGACTGTAGACATTATAAAGATAGTCTCTGAGAACGTGTAGTATTTTGTTGTTCAAAGTCTAGCTAGGGCCAAGATATGTGGGTAAGATGCGCTTTTTTGGGGACTTTTTTTCTTTAAGGTCCCAACTTGGCACATATACATATATATACATATATATATATGTATATATATATATGTACATGTATACAGCTCTGTTGCCCAGGCTGGAGCGAAGTGGCTCAATTTCGGCTCACGGCAACCTCTGCCTCCCGGGTTCAAGCAATTCTCCTGTCTCAGCCTCCTAAGTAATTGGGATTATAGGCGCCTGACCACGCCTGGCCAACTTTTTGTATTTTTAGTAGAGACGGGGTTTCACCATGGTGGCCAAGCTGGTCTCAAACTCCTGACCTTGTGATCTGCCCACCTCAACCTCCCAAAGTGCTGGGATTACAGGTGTGAGCCACCATGCCTGGCCGCTAATATTTACCCGAGTTCTCCTTGAAGTATCTCCTTTTAACGTACATTTGTACAAATTATTTTGTTCTGTGTTACGATCCCACCTCTTTATATGTCATCACTGACTATTATTACTTATTTTTTAAGGAGGGACTCCTATATCCAGTATATGGGCAGGCATCGTGGTCACATTTTAATGGGATTCTTTTCTTTGTCACTGTGCATGAGTCCCCAAAGATTCAAGTAGGAGTGTCTGACCTCCTTCTTTGGGGCTTCAAGCTTCTTTCTCCCTGCTGGTAACTGAGGTAGGTTCTTTACAGAAACATTTTCAAAACCATTCATGTCGACAACATATCTTTCATGCATATAGTCTGACAGAACTATGCAAACAGACAGATCAAAACAGCACAAAACAGCTGGGAGCATGGCAGAGAAAAGGAATGTGTAACACGTGGCTTTGGAAAATTTTAGTAGAGGAGCAGCCCAGTGTGTATGAGATGCAGAGGGAGTTGTCAGTGATGGGGCACATAACCACCAGGAGATGAATGGCTGTGTAAGCTCATACTCATGGAGGATGGAGAGGCCTGTAGGGGAGCGCCTGGCGGGGGATCTGGGGGGAGCAGGGCAGAACCATGCAGCACCCTGGATGTGAGCAGAGAAATCAAGTCAATACTTTACCAATAGCGTGAGGCTTCTTAAGTACAGATGTTATGTGGGGAAAACTGTCAAAACATCCTGAAATATATCCAGATTTGGGAGTGATTAGCATGTGCAACTATTTTTTTTCCAAGCCCGTATCTGCATGTTTAGTAGGAAGCAATATTTTAAACCAGTCTTCCACCACCCTCTGAATGTGGGGCCAAAGCAATGCATGCTCTTAAGTGCAGGGAAGTCACGTCAACATCTCAGCAATGCCACCAAACCCTAAGATAGATAACATTAGGTTGGTGCAAACTTAATCGTGGTTTTTGCTATTGAAAGTAATGGCAAAAACCACGATTACGTTCGCACCAACCTAATACTTGAGTCTTAGAAATAGTTGGTTCTACCATCATAGCACAAATATCATTGGGGGCAATGGCCCTGCCATTGTTGTGAGTTATCATCCAATGAAATCAGGCCGCTTTCCACTCAAAATCTTAGTTTCTGTACTTGGCATACCATATTCCCTTAGTGTATTCTTACACCTCACGTAATCATCAGAAGTTGAATACGTGTGAATTTTGCATGAAGCACAGATACTTTCTTAAAAGAAACATTAAACAGTCTCACTTAACTCCTGGTCAACAAATGCAGGAGGCGCTGACATAAATAAGACTCGCTAAACAGAAGAAGGTGAAATTGTGGTAATAAATTCCCTTCCAGCTCCACCTGGAGTTCACATCCCTCTTTGGCATTCTCTGAAGTTAAACTGCTGAGGAACCTCCTTCCTACATATTTCATTTTTTCTCCTGAGGGCAAGTTGTACGCATAAGAAAACTTTAGCATCAGCTACAATGCTACATGGGAGGTCCCTGGGATTAACCTCCCCGACTCTCCTGAGACCGAACTGTGTAAACTAGCAAGACCATCTGACCACGATGACAAAGGGACTCTACCCAGGCTCCTTGGCAATTCTCTTTGAATCGGTAAAGGTGCCAGGAATGGTCAAGTCACTTATCCAATATTACTCATCAATCATCTAATCATTTCTTGCAGAAATAGTAACTGAGAACCTACTGTGTGCCAGGCACTCTTCTAGACATTGGGGATAGAGGGATTAGTAAAAGACACAAACTGCTGCCCTTGTGGCACTTGTTCTCATTATGCTCACATTCTAGTGAAGACCGATAATAAAGAAGAAAATATATTTAAAACAGGTAATGCTAAGTGCTAATTAGAAAATAAAGCAGAGAAAGGGGATGGAGATATTGGGGAGCAAAAATTGCTGTTGAAACGAGGTGGTTAGGGAGGGTCTCGCTGAGAAGGTGACATTTCCAGAAGCCCTGGGGGAAAGGAGGGAGTCAATATGGCAGTATCCGGGGAAGAACCTAGCACAAGAGGAAGCCGCTAGCGCAAAGGCCCGAGGTAGGAGCCTGCCTGCACTGCCTCCCTGGAGGAAGAGACCGTGCCATTCTGCTGGAGCACAGTCGTGAGGGAAAGCGGGAGTTTTTGAGCAGGATGCCGTGATATAATTTATGTTTGAGCGTCAGTCCCTTGCTCCAATGAGAACTGACTAAACTGGTGGCAAGGTAGGAATGGGGAGAGGACAGGGAGTATCAGGGATAGGGAGCGAAAGGGAGGAAGAAGCAGAGGACCAGTTAAGAGGTAAGAATTCAGTGAGAGAGGATGGTGACTCTGCGGGGCCTGAGAAGGGTCCTCTATGAGGGGAAGTGGCTGCATTCTGTATACACACGCTGAAGGTATAGCCTGAGGACAAGATGTGGAATGTGAACCAAAAGCGTTCAGAATAGTACTAAACTTTTTGCCTGAGCTATTTATTCTTGCTTCCCTGTTCCAGGAACTGACACCTTGAGTTCAGCATTGTTAACACTGAATTATCATTGTTTTTGTAGCTGTCATTTCCACTATAGCATGAGGTCATTTTCAGGGATTTTGTTCTGTTCCTATTAGTTTCTCTCTCATTGTGTACAACTCAGTGTAAGAGAACAGGCCCTCAAAGAATTTTTACTAAATTAAAAGGCCTTATGGATATCAGAAAGTAAAACCTGCATATGCAAATATGTCTGCAGACTCAAAGTCTAAAAGAGATGAATTTAGGCTTAAAATAAGTCAGAGAATCATTTGGAGCTTCAGTAAAGAATGAAAATAGAATGTGAGCCATTACAGTTCTTCAGACTATTATTGCTGAAAGACTGCTAGGTAAAGCTCTGCTATACGGCAGAGGTTAACCAGTTAATCTCTATATATTTTAATTATTTGAATTTCTCTAAAAAATCTCTTTACCCCATGTAATTGGATAATTTCATAACATCAGAATAATAGTGAATGAATAATTTCTTCCAGGAATTAGATTATCTCCAGAAGCAAAGGAAACGTAAAGAAATGGACAGGTTACTTGCAAGATTAATTCCAGGTAAGTTATAACAAAATTAAGGCTTAAGGTAGGAGTAAGGAGAGGCTAGGAGGTCTACAGGCAGGATGGTCTATTACACAGACCATCTTGCTTTTTAAAAAGCGCACCAAACAACGAAATCACTAAAAGGATAGTCAAGATGATACATTAAAAAAAGAATTCACTAACATGCTTTCTGTGTCTGCAATTCAGAATTTCCTCCTTCGGACTTATCCTCTCTAGGCTGGGGACAGAGGCATTTTCAGCAGGGGGGATAAAGTGGTGGAATAATTCTGAAAGTCTAATCGTGGCTAATATTAGAAATTACTGGTAGAATTGTGGTTAATACTCACAAAGGAAAATATAAGTGAAAGTGTTCTATAAACTGTTAAGTGCCAATTACTGTCAGAAAAATGTAATTATGGGCTCAAAAATCACCAAGAATACATCTTATATGTTGACTTTAATCAGAATGGCAGAACACTTTCATCAAGAGATCTTCTCCTTTTGGATTACCAGCTGTGTCCTTTATCGATATGGAATAACTGAAAGATAGGTAACAGAATTATCCACTGAAGGCAGGCAGAATTATTTAATAGTCTCTTTCTTTTTACCATCTACTTTGAAAGAAAAAACTGTATGGCTGGAATATATTTCTTCATCAGAAAGTTCCAGTATAAACACATCACAAACTGATGTTTTCTCTTCTTTCACCGTGAAAAGTCAACACACTTAGTTGTATTTGACCCAAATTGTCAAGCTTCCTGTTATTAAGCAGTAACAGAAAAAAAGTGAAAGGAAAGCAGAATACAAGATGTTAATGTACTGAACAACGCATATATTCCGTATTCTCTTTGCCCATCGCAGTGGCCTCATTAATCGCACTCCTGTGGCCTCTCTTGGGCCCATCAATGCTTTTCTGGGCTGAGCCACAAAGGAACCAGCCACATGACCGGTGCTTGGGCAGCAGCCAAAATCCTTCCTAGCCCTGGCACATGGGTGAGCCCCAGGCATCAATCAAGCCCTGTTGCTATCTCATTTGGCACTCCGCTTTCCAAGGACAATTTTATCCTGGGGACAAGGCTGGGTCAGACATAGGAATCCTAGCTCTTCTGCTTTTTTCTTCTGGGTAGAATACAAGATGTACCAGTTCAGAGTGGGAAGGACAGTGTGGGACAGCAGGCTGAGGGTGGCACAGTGGATGGTACATGTATTTTCTGTGCACCAGATGATTCGACTTCACTGCAATTCTATACTTGAGTTCTTTAGTACAGAATCCATAAACTTCCATCACAGATTTAATTTTTTGAATTATTTGTATGCACGTAGCCTAATGTGTATCTGTTTGTTTTGGATGATCACATAACAGCAATCATCCACCTTTAATTGTTTTACTTAATGCTCTCATCTTTAGGCAAATGGATTAAAAAATCTCTCTATATATAATTACTCTTAAAAATTATTCCTGTAAAGATCTTGAAAATGATACCCAGAGGAGAAACAACGTATGATTGGAAAAGCATTATTATTCATACAAGTAATTCGCTGCTTAAAAATACTCATTCATGAAAGATGTTACCAAAAAAATTTTACAAGTCCCAAAACTTGGGGAAAACAAGGGAGGATGTGAGGGTGTAGCTGAGTGTAACTCTCTCCTTTTTCTCCTGGCTTTGCAGCTGATCTTTCCATTTGCTAATTCACTAAGGAGAGGCTAAGCACCTGCATTTTCCATCTCCATTGCCTGCAGGTTAAGCCATTACTTGTTATTCCTATTACAAAAGTGCACATATAAAATTCAACTTAGTAAAATAATTTGGCATTTGTTATAAGACTATTTCCTTGTCGATGCCTTAGAAGATCCTGGAACATATGAGGGAGATTTGTTGACTCATTCAACTAACATTGATCAAGCTCCTATGAGGTACCAGGCCCAAGTATTAGAAATAGAGAGTAGAAAGACAAAATCTCTATTCTAAATATACTAGGATAACAGGATAAGGGAATGAGCTAAAATTAAGGAGCCAATTTTCCCACAATACAATTATTGCTACAATAGAGATTTGCAAAGGTGTCCTATGGGAACACAAGGAGACACCTCACTTGGATTCTGAAGGTGACAGAGAGGGTGGGGAGAGTACAGAGAGGAATTCTAGGAGTATGTGACACTTGTTCTAATTCTTAGAATATGAGTAGTGATTGGCTAGCTTGAGAATAGGTGGAGTAGGGGCCTGAATTCTAACATAATGCATGTTTGTGGACCTGGAGGGTACGAAGGACACAGAACTAACAAATACTTTGTTATGTCTGGACCAAGACAAAATGTTGGGAAGACAGGCTAGGATTCAATCCAGAGAAACAAACAAGAATGGAGTCTCATGCCCATGTCTATTAACCAACCCCAATGAGAGGACACACCTGATCACTCAGCTCTCCACCCAATTTCCAGTCAGAGTGACTGGGTACAAAATGGTCACCTTTATGCTCCCAGAGATTACCATCACATTCTCCGGTTCCAGAATGAACCAGCTACAAAAGACAAAATTGTTACTATTTGATGAAGAAACAGAAAACTTTCACAGAACTTGGTGTTCTCTATTTGGCTATCACAGGGTATCTGGTGAAACGTTTCTTGTTAGACAAAGATATAAACATAACCACAGACTGAGAAACAGGCCCCTGGGTCAGACTATGAGCCACTGAGTGGGAGGTTCTGTCTCTGAGAAAAGGGAAGCAGCATGATTTTGTTTGACAATATGACAGTGGCCCATCCTTAGCTTCAGATATATAAATACCTCATTTTTTATATTCAGCTACTAAGGATCTGGTTACATTTTTTTTAAGTTCACATAGTGATTTATGTTTTCAGTGGGAACTAACTTAAAGGTCCATAATTAAAACATACATAGTCTAACATGAAAACTTTTCTTCATGTATCACAGACTACTTTGTCCATATTTCTCTTCTTTTTTTTTTTTTTTTCTTTTTTGAGGCAGGGTTTTGCTCTGTTGCCCAGACTGGAGTACAGTGGAACAGTCCTAGCTCACTGCAGCTTCCACCTCCCATGCTCAGGTGATTCTCTCACTTCAACCTCTTGAGTAGTTAGATGACAGGCATGAGCCACTGCACCTGGCCTATTTCTCTTCTTAAATAATCTGTATTGAGAGATAATGGAAATATACCAAATTTGCATATTTGTTGTTTGATTTGATTAATTTTGACATATGTATTCCCCCTGAACCATCATGACCAAAATGATAAATATTTCTATCTCCCCTAAAATTTCCTTATGTTCCTTTGTAATCCATCCCTCCCCTCCATCCTCTCATCTAGGAAACCAGTGATCTACTTTCTGTCACTATAGATTGGGTTGCATTTCCTAGGACATTGCAGAAATGGAATCACAGTATGTGCTCTTTTTTGCTTGGCGCCCCTTACTCAAAAGCTGTCTCTCTACTTGTCAAGCATTTTTCCCTTCTGGCTGAGGCTTGGTAACGAGCATCAGATAATTCCAGGACAATGTTTACCAAAGTGGGACCAGAGGACCATCTGCCTCAGAGTCATCTAGGTATTGGCTAAAATGGGCTGATTCACCTCTTCCAGAACTCTTTTTTTTTTTGAAACAGAGTTTCGCTCTTGTTACCCAGGCTGGAGTGCAATGGCGCAATCTCAGCTCACCGCAACCTCCGCCTCCTGGGTTCAGGCAATTCTCCTGCCTCAGCCTCCTGAGTAGCTGGGATTACAGGCACGCGCCACCATGCCCAGCTAATGTTTTTATATTTTTAGTAGAGACGGGGTTTCACCATGTTGACCAGGATGGTCTCGATCCCTTGACCTCGTGATCCACCCGCCTCGGCCTCCCAAAGTGCTGGGATTACAGGCTTGAGCCACTGTGCCCGGCCCCCAGAACTCTTATATCAGAATGACTGCTCTGTTCAAATAGGAGAGCTAAGAGTTTTAACTTAACCTCTTAGGGAACAACTATTTCTATCCCTTAGTTTAAATTGCTGCTTTTCTTTCATGCCTTTCTACTTTTTCCTATAACCTGAGCAATTTTTAGTTCTTTTTGTTATAGCAGCACACTGAACTGAATGTCTTTAGGACACAAGCAGTAATGATTTTCCAAGGCCTCTTGGTACCATATATTTAAAACTGTGGTTTGGATTACTTTTCCATAAAAAGTGCATGCATTACTAAGCTGCTTCCCTTAGCTACTTGACTATCCATTTATAAAGCCTGCCATTAGGGCCAGGACTTGAGTGAAGAAAAAGAAGCACGTGCTTCAAGTGCAAAATGTAAGAAGGTACCAAAAAAACCTCAGCGATCCAGATGAATAATACTTAAAAAAAAAATTCATTTGGCCGGGCACGGTGACTCATGCCTGTAATCCCAACATTTTGGGAGGCTGAGGCGGGTGGATCATGAGGTCAAGAGATTGAGACCATCCTGGCCAACATGGTGAAATCCTGACTCTACTAAAAATACAAAAATTAGCCAGGCATGTTGGTGGGCACCTGTAATCCCAGCTACTCGGGAGGCTGAGGCAGGAGAATCGCTTGAACCCAGAAGGTGGAGGTTGCAGTAAGTTGAGATCCTGCCACTGCACTCCAGCCTGGTGACAGAGCGAGACTCCATCTAAAAAAAAAAAAAAAAATCAAGGCCAAAAATCCATGATGGACAAAATAGCAAACTTTTAAATAAAGTCATCATCAGTAACAATGCCATATTGTGTCTGAGGCAGAAGGAAATAAAAACCAGCAATGGTAACTCTGTCTTTTTAAGATTATTACTATGTACATTTTATGCCCAAGGCGAGTGACTCCCTCGGTATGCCCTAGCCCTGGCCCTGGTCCATTCCTGGCCCACTTGAAGTTTCACCGTGCAACAGGCTATTTGCCATCCTAACATCATCATTACAATGTTATTTCTGGCCCAGCCTTTAGAATGTGCTATGAACATTAGGAGCTGACTCAAAATACTCTATCTAGACATATTCACTGATCCTTACTTATTCCCTTGCTATAAAACACAAGCACAGCCAATCACAGACAAAGATACAAACACCAGTCACTACGGTCCTGAATTTTTTAAAGGGCCTCAACTGTTCATTGAGAACGTGGTGTGTTCATTTGTGTCTGATTACATGTACCTTCAGCATGAAACCAGACACACAGAAACCATAGCTCTGATTAATGTTATTTAAAACATGTACTGTACTTCTCATAGAAACTAACAATGTCTGAGAAAAATCAGTGTGTAAGAATAAACTATATAATAAGCGGATTCCAATAGGACTAAAAAGATGCCCAGAAATTGCTGGGGATAAGAGCAACGACAGTGGTTCTGAATGTTTTAGTTAAATGATTTGAAGGAAACATGCCAAGATTCCCATTCACTCTCAGAAAGTTTGCTTGGATGTATCGTTTTTACTGACAGCGAAAGGACGCATGCTCAGCTACCTATGGATGCACACAAAGAATTAAGTTATTTGCTGTGGATTAAAGAATTTAAGAGGAGCACTGGAACATCAGAGCTGGTGATAGATGGTGAGTGCTAGTCTTCAGGGTCCTCACGGGACTGTGTAAGATTTAGACTGTATCAGGAGGAAATTTCATGGATGATGTTATCATCCATCATCATCACCAGCTCTAACAGCAAGGTGGATGGGGAAGACATGGGCTTTGGAGTCAGACAGACTCAAGAGGAAAGTCCAGCTCCATTGTGTCCTGGCTGTCTGACCTTGGCCCTTTTTTGTGCCTGTTTCTCCAACTGTGAAATGAGCCTATTTTGCAGGCTCATCACAAGAATGAAGCAGGGCAGGACAAATGCAGCATGTAGCACAGGCCTGGCCCATGGGGCATCCTGACGAAACTGTAGTTGTTGTTACCGCAGTCAGCACCACAGGCTTTGTTCAGTGTCTGAAAATTCTCTGACCTGCAGACAGATCAACGAAGGAAATTTTCGGGGGCCAAAAAACAACAGAATCTGTAATTATTTATACGTGTATGACTAGATAAAAGGGACTGATGTGGGTTGGCTGTGTCCCCCCCCAAATCTCAAATTGTAGCTCCTGTAATTCCCGTGTGTTATAGGAGGTATCTGGTGGGAGGTAATTGAATCATGAGGGCAGGTCTTTCTCACTCTGTTCCCATGATAGTGAATAAGTATCACGACATCTGATGGTTTTATAAAGGGCAGTTTTGCTGCACATGCTCTCTTTCTTGCCTGCCTCCATGTAAGATGTGACTTTGTTCCTCCTTTGCCTTCTGCCATGATTATGAGGCCTCCCCAGCCACATGGAACTGTGAGTCTATTAAACCTCTTTTTCTTTATAAATTACCTCGTCTCGGATACGTTGTTTTTAGCAGTATGAGAACTGACTAATACAGGGACTGAGTGGCCAGATTCCTGATGAAGGCAGAGCCCATACTGTTTGCCTACATTTTCAGTGCCAAGACCCTGAATGTGGACATTTCATTCTTATAAGAGCTCCAGGAGACAATTCTTGAGTTGAGCAACATCCCTTTAAGAAGAGGCGCTTTCCTTGCCAAAAAAGAGCAGCTGATCATAGTCACGGTTACTATGTACAGTTTCGTGCCTGACATTTTAAAAGATCCAGAAAAGAGCTTCAAAAGTTCATCCAAAAGTGGATATAAAGTAGGTGGTGGGAAAAAGGCCACAAGAGAGCTGGAGTTGCTCACTCCCGAGAAGAGAGGTTCGACAGACTTCAAAGTGCAGAGCGTTGCCAGCTCATGCTACTCTGTTCCCTTCATCTCCATGGAATAGAAGGGCTCCTATCAATACTTTTTTTGGAGACCTGTGCAATTTCCCTTCCTGAAGACAAGAGGTCAACCAGATGACCTTTTGAAATTTCTTCTAGTTCCAAGTCTTTGCACAAATCTGAAAGGGCAAATAGAAATCCAGCTCACCAACGTAGGATCCCAGTAGGTTGAGGTAGCTTGGCACAGTGGCAAGACTGAGAGCCAGGAACCAGGCGGAGTGGGTTTGAGTCTGCCTCTGAGACTCACTTGCTGGGCAAATTTACAATAGTAAAAGAACTCAATCCTTTACTCAATGGTAGCACCAAAATCATCTCTGCCTCCTACAGTTCCTGAAAGGATTAACTAATCTTGACAAAGTACCTAATGTGTTGACTGGCACACAGTAGGCTGTTGATAAATTGGAGCTATTATTCTAATTGACTAAAAAATGGGTAGAATAGTTGCATTTAAATCATGAAGAGACCACTAACACTCTGGTTATACCGTATCAGGAACACTGCAAATCCAGATTGGCCAACTGCCTGCCACTGACAGCCCCTCATCCCACAGAATCCCCTCCGCAAACTAGAGCTTGTCCATGCCAAAGAATGTTTGAGGCAGCAACTTATTAATTACCTTTTGGTATGAAGCAGAGGAAACCAAATGCAAGGTCTAAGACATGTTGGTATAAATCTGGCTTCTCTCACTGTCACCACAAGAATCAAATTAATTATTTAAAAAAGGTTTCAAATACATTTCCAAGTATAGGGAATGTATTTCACATGCCTCAAAGTTTATGTCTGTGTACATCCCACTGAATTGTATTTCTCACTAAGTATAGTAAAAATGTCAGTCACAAAACAGGTTTGCAAAACAAACTGATTGTCAGAAGCTGTAATTATGATTCCTCTCCTTCACGAATGATATAAAGGTAAAACTTGAAATCTTTAAGAAATTCAATGGCTCTCTCACAGCAGGGAAATGTATGGGTCAGAGGCCTATACTAAATAAAAGAACTCCTACTTCTCTCAGGTTTTTCCATAAAAATGTAACTTTTGGGCATTATGTCAATGTGATATTTACATATTTAGCATTTACAGAAAGATGCCGGAGTGCAAGACAGAGGCGCTCTGGTTTTTGTTCTTTAACTAGAGGTGGGGTCTGTGGTAGGACTACTGGAGGCTGTGAGGAATTGGAAAACAGAGGAAATACAAGGTACAAACATGCACACAAAGTGAGGCCCCAAGGAGAACGTGGCCAGAAACACAGGCGTGTTCCTGAAGCCCCTGTATGTTGCTCAGAGAATCAAATGCGGCTTGGGGAGCACTTCCTGTTTCCAGCAAAGGGATAATGGGTTACAGTTGACAGAACCAAATGTCACAGACAAGGGAGCAGAACAATGCACTTTGAACTGCTGCAGTCACAGGAAAGAGCAGCTTATTTTTGTTGGGAGAGAACACACACGCAGGCGTGGCATGTTGTATTGTAAAATGACTCTAGCTATGTCAGGGAGCTGAATGAGGCCCAGTGTGGATCGACGACGGCCATCATGCCATTAAATAAATGCTACACAGGAATCTCACAAGATAATGAAGGAGCCCTTCTATGACCACAGCACCAGCTTTACACTGAGGGGTCATGTTAAAATTCAGTGTTTGAAATGCAAACATTTCATTGTTGTTTTTTTTTTTCTGCTATTTTTCACAGATATTGACAAATTTCATAAATGTCTAGAGGCAACAAACCACGGAACTGTTGAAATAGTTTCTAGAGTCTAAACCCAAATATTTCCATTAAGTCATCATCAGGTCCATCATTTTCACGACATCTTTTTAGAAGCAGGGATCTAAAAGTCCTTTGAAATCAATTGTATTTATCCTTACATTGCCTAAAGTCGCCATTTTTAAATCAAGCTTCCTCAAAACCATAGATATTACAAACCTGACTGCCTGGCAGTGATAAGCAGGTTCATTTATAATTGTCATTTTTACATGTAGAACAAATGGACAAAAGAAAAAAGCAAATGGTAACTAAAATAATAATAAAGAACATTATAGAAAGAAAAAATGCAGGAGAGTCAAGGAAAAGTATCTATGATATAGGATACTAAGTTCAAAAGTCCTTGTTACCAAAAGGACATTAACATTGTGTTTTGCTTCCATATCTCTCTTTCTAAGTCCCCTTGAAAAAAAGTCATCTAAGTCACAGATTCTTTCAGTGTGTGAAATAATTCCTAGGAATAGGGCAAACTCTTTCAGTGGCTTATTTCATATTTTAGACCACTTGGATAAATGTCAATAAAAGTCTGTTCAGAGAGCTACTGGCTTGGAGAAATACAAGGACCTTCAGCAATGCTTATCTCAATACTAAGGAGTAATTCATGTGCTTGGAGTGTCTAACTAATAACATCCTGTAAGGTAATCCTTAATATCAAATGATGTTTGATATTAAGAAGAGACGACAAGGCCAGATATCTACATTCTACATTTAAAATGAAATGTGTTCCTTTATAATTAAGTGGTAAAAAAACCTCTCTGCTAATCCAGATTTTAATAACTATCACCCATTCACTGAGAGAGACTTTAAGTTATGGTGGCAAGGAGAGGTTGCTAAATATTTTAAGGCACATTGACCATGTTCCTACCCATATTAATGTCCTTCTAGGTAAGTTTTCCCATTACTAGAGTTTTTCTCTTTTTTAGAAAATAAAAAATAGCCACTTTCTCCTTTTTTAGAAAATAAAAAATAGCCAAAACAAAAAAAAAAATAGTGTTTCCGTTTATTTTGGAAATTTGTCTTGCGAAGGACTTCAGAGATATTTTTCTTTATTTTTAAAAATGACCTTCTAATAAAAATAATAGACTTTTCAGATAACATAAAATCCAAAGCAAATAACATTAGACTCTGCCAATATGGTCATGAAAAGACCAAAGAGTCCTTCTGAAGTAGGGTGACCAAGTGCCAAAATAACTTAAAACATTCTAACAGAAGGCAAGTGAAGAGTTACTCAGAGCACCAGCAATCAAAGCAGCCTGCAGTTGGAGGGTGCTACAGAATCCTCATCTAGCGAACCTTCCAGCTTGACCAGCACTGATTGTTTTCAACACAGTACTTCCTGAGTGGCAGGGCACGTTGCTTTTCTTGACATCAGGAAACAATACCGTCCTTTTTTTTTCTTTTCTTAGACACAGTGCAGAACCCAACACATTTCAAGGCCATGTGATGTGGTTTTTGTTGATTTGTGAACCAGCTGCTGGTTTTGAAAAGGAAATTGCACTCAAGCTCAACCATGCTGTACTAGTCTTGGTTTACCTGCCATATGCAAAGCGTCTGTCTTTGTGATGATCGCCAAAAGTATCCCAAAGCCTGAGAGAAACACTCACTTCATCAACAACATCCCGAGAACGCTCCAAGACCTGCAGGAGAGAGAGAGAGAGAGAGAGAGAGAGAGAGAGAGGGAGAGAGAGAGAGAGTGAGCATCGGTGCACAGTGTCAATCAGAAGTTCCCTGGGAGAAGCATGTTCAAGTCAACACCCTCAAAGCCCCTCAATTCACTTGCATTTAGTTTCTTTATTCTAACAGGATTTGAGCTGAGTCTTAATTCCCTTCCTGGAATCACATGTCTCAACCCTCATTCAGGATACCAGACCCATAGTCTCCGGTTTGCATTTTTCTTTTCTCTTTTTTTGGGGATGGAGTTTTGCTCTTGTTGCCCAGGCTGGAGTGCAATGGCATGATCTCGGCTCACTGCAACCTCTGCCTCCTGGGTTCAAGCAATTCTCCTGCCTCAGCTTCCTGAGTAGCTGGAATTACAGGCATGTGCCACCATGCCTGGCTAATTTTGTATTTTTAGTAGGGACAGGGTTTCTCCGTGTAGGTTAGGCTGGTCTCGAACTCCCGACCTCAGGTGATCCGACTGCCTCACCCTCCCAAAGTGCTGGGATTATAGGCATGAGCCACCACGCCTGTCCTGCTTTTGTTTTTGCTTGTGGCATTAAAAAGGTTAGTTATGTTTTGAATGTGCAATGTACCCACGCTCCTCCTTTAGAAAAAATCAGACAGGCAACCAGCAATGATGTGCCCTAGGGATGCTAAAGACACTCTGTGCATCTTACCTCCTGGCACACGCGGTACTGGTCAATCGCCCACACAGTTGGCACGTGGGTGGCCAGCAGCTGATACTGAGTGAGTGTGGTGTTGCACGCTCTGGCACAGATCAAGCGTGTCTTCCCCACGGCGTTGTCACCCACGACCACACACTTGATGGTTTCAACGTTGGGTCTTTCGTAGTCCATGTCAGCGTCCATTTATAAAACTCTGTAAGAAGAGAGTGAACACTGCAGTAAAGACACCAAAGCTTTCCAGAACAATTGAAGGCGTGAGAGGTTCAGGCAGTTTTGCCTTCGCCCAGCCACTTCCTTGGAGGTGCACAAGACAGGCAAGAATGTTTAGAAGTTCATATGAAGCCTAATTGACACTCAAGTTTTCTTTTTATATCTCACACAAGTACAAAAACATGGGACTGTTATTTTTGACCCCAAATGGTTTATTCCCGTTAACATGTTATTTTCTCCTTGGTTTTCTCTAAACACAACCTGCCTACTGGAGCTCCATTCAGCCACTGTCGGGACAGCTGACACACATTTACAGCTCACTGACTACTCACGCTGGTCTGCTAGCAAGTCCGGTCACCTGTAGGGCTAAACTTCAACACTGGGCAATAGGCAGCCTTGGCAATACTGGCATCTCCTTCATCACAGTACCTCCCATTAGCCAATATCTGTTGTTGAAAAGCAGTTTTCTATAGGTTCGAAACTATCATGGGTACTTAGAAGAGAATCCAAAAGTGCAAGCTGAAAGACTACTGACGTCACAGAAGAGTAAACTGTAAGTCTGAATTTAATCAAATTAACTTATATTTATTTATATTAATCAAATTCATTATATATATACATACACACATATGTGTGTGTGTGTGTGTGTGTGTGTGTGTGTGTGTGTGTATGTGTGTATATTTGAGATGGAGTCTCACTCTGTCGCCCAGCCTGGAGTGCAGTGGTGCAATCTCCACCTCCTGTGTTCAAGCGATTCTCCTGCCTCAGCTTCCCAAGCAGCTGGGATTAAAGGTGCCCACCCCCATACCCGACTAATTTTTATATTTTTAGTAGCGATGGGGTTTTGCCATGTTGGCCAGGCTGGTCTCAAACTCCTTATCTCGAGTGATCTGCCCACTTCAGCCTCCCAAAGTGCTCGGATTACAGGCATGAGCCACCACGCCCAGTCATAAAAAAGATATTCTTAAGAGGGCCCACAATAAAGCAAGATTCAAAAAAATTATCTTCTGTGTTTACATCAAGAAATCTGAAACACATGGCAAAGAACAATTTTACCAGGAGAGTTACTTTGAAATCGTCTTGAAACCATCAAAGAAGGTTTAAATAGGGTTGCTGATGAGAGGCCAAGAAAAAAAAAAGCACCTGCCGGCTTGGGCTTGCCAGGGACAGGGCCCTCCACAAACAGGGGTGCAGAGTGCTTACCAGTAACAGCTGGACACAAGACCAGCCATGTATGATTTTAAGATTTTAATTAATTGTAATTGCCTTTTTGAGGTAGTCTGCCGTTAAATGAATAAAAACAGATATTACACTTGATCTTAGACAAAAGGCCGACAAGCAATGGAAGTCCATTGTTAAACTGAGAAAGAGTGGGTAAAGGGGGTAGACAGTCATTATTAAGGAGTCAGTAATGGTTTTAATGGCTATAGTAAAGAAACCGTTCAGAGTAGCGCCTAACACATAATTGGGACGCAAGTGTTTGTTTAATTCAACTGACGTGAGAAAAACGATGACTTGGATTATATGAGATTAAGGGCATTGACAGGGATATATAGAAAGAATATTAAGAAGAATTCTTTTCCACAGTTAGGACTACTGGAACGTGGACTGTCTCAGAAAGTGAAGGGTATGGAACTGTCGACTGTAACGCCATCACAGGAGGTGTTAAAGCTGAGGCTGGGGTGCGATTTGGCAGGAATGGAGTAGAGTGATTCAAGGAACAGATGTGTACTTAGGTTAGGATTGGATCTGTAATTCCTACACTGTGGAGAGGCTTGAAAGAGTCAGATACCTGTCCACCTGGCAAATACTTATCCCGAACACCCTGGGTGGGGAGAGAGTCTTTAAAAATCTTCACTTCTGATGATCAGCCAGGTGTGGTGACTCCTAAAATTGATTTCTTGAAAATTTAGCTTTAAACTTCGATGGTTTTCTTAGTTACCCATCTAACGGTATAATGTAGCAAAAGCATGAATTTGGTGTTAGACGGGTGGATCCGAAACAAATCCCAGGGAGCACCTGACACTGTCTGGAGACACAGCTCGTTGTCACTTGGTGGGGAGCTGAGGAGGGAGCTCTACTGCTTCTAGCGGGTAGAGGATCAAGATGCTGCTGCTAAGCATTTGCAATGCACAGGACAACGCCCCACAACTAAGAATTATCCAGCCCCAAGTGATAGAGGGCTGAGGTTGTGAAGCCCTGCCTTAGAAGAATGTGAGTTTGAATCCCAGCTCCCCCATTTTCCAGTCATTGGACTTTGGGCAAGTTGTTTGTACTTTCTGAGCCTCGGCCTCCTCATCTGTTAAGTGGGAATCATAATAATCCTCATCTCTTAAGGTGGTTGTGAGGATTACATGAATGGATGAATTAAGTCCTCAGTGCAGTACCTGCCACACTGATGGTTTCAAAAATTGTAATCGTGATGCTGAAGATGAATGCCTTCAGATGACAACGAAATTGAGTCAGGTGAAAGGCCAGAATTAGATGCAAACTCATAAACCTAATAATGACAAAGATCTATAAAAAGGATATAGTTTGGAAGAATTAACCAAACAGTAACTCACGGAAAATTAAAGAACACAGATACAAGATGTGGTGCAACCCATCTTAAGCAAAGAAGACAGAAAAAGTTTTGGGTGTGGAGGGGTCAGGGAGGAGGTCACAGTTAATGAAAAGATAATAGAATTGGAAAGACGGGTTAAAAATGCTAGTCTGAGGCATTTCTGAATTCCAGAATAAAAATGGTAATACTTAACACTCTCTGACAAGTTTCTGGTGACATGAGCATTGGGTAGTAGCCTGAATCAGAAAAACAGGTTCTAGTTGGAGGCTCACAACTTTGGAAGTGGAGGTCCACTACTTTAAATGTCCTCAGTGGCAGAAAACCTTTCTCTTTTAAGGGTGAATTTTATTTTATTTTTTGATAGATAAATGCCATATAGAGCCAATCCTTAAAATTTGAGAGAATGTTTAGACTTAGTAAAAATAGAGAATAGGACACTAAAATTATAGAACTGGTTTTCTGGTTGGCTTGCAAAGTAGCCCTGATAGCAGCCTGCAAGAAGGAGTCCCGCAAATAAGTTGAATCATAGCGGCACTGATGAAATGGCTGTGTCACTCTCACTGAAGATGGCTTTGAGAGTAACAGAAGCCGTTCTAGTTTCGTACTAAGGCTATGATTAACAAAACTATCATTACTTCACTTATTTTTAGACACTCACATGTAGTCCTAAGAAGAATTTCTGTGTCAAAGGTGAGAATAACATCCGTGGGTCCTCTAATCCCTACCAGTTTCCTCAAGACCAAAGCGACTGCCAAAGGTGCTGACCCTTGTACAAAAGGGATAAAATGTAAGGGAAAACAAAAGGAAGTGCAGAGTTAAATATTCATGGCCCAGATCGCTTGCTGCAGATACAAAATTTCCAGGAAACATTCACTGAATTCCCAAATACTAAAAATCTTTAATTTGGAGTAGTGAGATTTCTCTTGTGGTATTCTAAAAAGCATTCTAAGAATGTGAAATCACAGCCAAGGATGGAAACTCATGCTACACTTGCATTGCTGTAAATCATTTGTTCATCTGTTACACATAAACAAAGAAACATTAAATTATGATAGTAATTATAAAAATATGCATTTTATCCTTCTCCACTTGTTATAGGCTCTAATTTATTCATATCTAGCACTCTGATGGTTGAGCCTACTCTTAGGACCATCTGGATAATGACTGTCTGGTTTCTGATTTTTATTTACCTAGAATGAGAGTAATAAGTATTATTCATTTAACACTGTTAATAAATGTCACTACTATAAATCCTGCTGATCGATGTGGAGACCCCTCACCTTTAGATACACACCTGAGGAGACAAGGAAGGCAGAAAAGAAAAAGAAAACCTTTAAAGAAGGGACACTGGTAATCTGCTACTAAGGCAGCTCTGTCATCGTACTTAAAACTGACTTGAATATTATTTCATGTTTTCACCAGTACCTAATGAATCCTCTTGCACACTATCCAGGAGTCAGAAGGGACAAGTTTATTTGAAAAACTGAGAAGTAAGCAAGACTGTGCAGATTGGGAAGTGAAGGACATGGTGGAGTGGTTCTGGTGCCCAGCACTCATAAGGCTGACCTAGAAAAGCGTGGTCATGCTTTTCATGGTCTACAGAATCACCCCATCTGATCTGATCATCCCATATCTGCCCTGCTATCATTGCCATCATCTCCTGGACTTCCAGCCACTCCTCCACACTCCCCGCCCACACGGCATTCTTGGGTCCACAGGATGGTGCAGCCTACATCCTAGCCTCACTATTTCTTCTCTCCTTCAGTGCCAGTGGTCTTCATCACGTTCTACTTGAGCCATCCATCCCTCTGGACACGTGCTGGATGTTGTTGTCATCCAGAAACATCTTACCTCTGAAATCTCAAATTTCAAAATTCCACTCTCAGAACAAACACCCCTACCTTCGCAGCCTATGTTGGATGAAATAAGGCCACGGCAGCAACTAGCATCAAGAGGTGGAATCTATTTTCCTTCCTCTTGAATTTATGCTAAGCTTGTGACTGCTTGGACCAAAAGAATGTGGTGGAGTTGATGCTGTGTGAGTTCTACAGTCTAGGTCTCCAGAGGCCCTGCTGTTCCACCTTGGTGCTGTTGGAATGCAGCCACAAGACTGCCATGTAAGGAAATCGGCCTAACCCAGCAGGGGATGAGAATTCATACTGAAAACCACTGAGGCAACCCTGCCAATGGCTGTCACCAAATGCTGGATAATGTGAAGCCATCTTGGACCTTCCAGCTCAGCCAACCCTACAGCTGAATGTAGTTTATGAATGAGCCCAGGCGAAACCAGCAGTGGAATCTCCAGGCAAACTTCAGAATCATGAGAAATAATAAACCATTACTGTTTTAAGCCACCAAGTTTTGGGTTTATGAAGCAATAGTCAACAGACACATACCCATTATACCTTACGGAAATCTCCAGTACCTTCACTCCTCTATTTATTTTTAAATGTCAGATGATAGGTCCCTTTTGGATGGATGATCTTTTCCATCTAGGGTTGATGGGTCATGCCAACTTTTCTCTTTACGGTCACCCTTAATTTCTTGCATTGCATATGTGGTATGCAGAATAATCGCCTCCCTGAATATGTCCATGGAATCCCTGGAACCTGTGAATATGTTCCATTGCATGGCATGGGGGAATTGGGGTTGCAGATAGAATTAAGGTTGCCAGTCAGCTGACCTTAATATAAGGAGATTATCCTGGACTATCTATGTGGGTGCAATGCAATAACAATGGTCCTTTAAATGTGGAAGAGGTGGGCGGGAGGTCAGAATCAGAGAGAAATCTGAAGATGCTATACTGCTGGCTTCGAAGATGGATGAAGGGGCTGCAAGCCAGGTAATGCATGGGACCTATAGAAGCTAGAAAAGATAAGGCAGCAGGTTCTCCCCTAAAACCCCCCAGCTCAGTGAGGCCCATGTCAGACCTTTGATTTTCAGAACAATAAGAAAATCAATTTTGTTTTATACTACTAAGTTTTTGATCATTTGTTACAGCAGCAATAGGAAACTGACGTAGCACACTTTAGCCACACAAAATGGCTTTCTCGAATTCTAAATGTTGTTTGTTACCTTTATATACACCTTTCCTTCTTGCCAACTCTCCTCCATTCCTTTTCTGCCTGGCAAATTTTATGCATTCTTTAAAACCTTATTCCAATATGCTACTATGGCATCTCTATCATAAAAAACCTTCCTAACTACCCCTCCATAGCCAGCTTCAGCTGCAATAACAAAATACCATAGACTAGGTGGCTTAGCCAACAGAAATTTATTTCTCACAGTTCTGGAGGCTGCAAGTCAGAGACCAAGGTGCTGGTGTGGCTGGGTTCTGGTGAGGGCTCTCTTCCTGGCTTACAGGCAGCTGCCTTCTTATGGTTTCCTCACATGACAGGTGAGACAGAAAGCTCTGGTGTTTCTTCCTCTTCTTAAAAAGGCACTGATCTCATCATGGGGCTTCACCCTCATGGCTTTATCCAAACCTAATTACCTCCCCAACACCCCACCTCCTATTACCATCACATTGGGGTTTAGGGCTTCAACATATGAATTGGGAGAGGAAGCAGACATTCATAGTAGCATTATCTCAGCATCAATACACACATCATTCCCTCTTGCCAACCCTCCTCTATTCTTTATCTGTCTTGCAAATTCTAGTAATTCCTTAAAATCTAACTCAGATATCACCTCCTCTGGAAAGCTTTCCTAACTACCCCTTCTCCTCCTAAATTAATTTAGTTTTTTCTCTGTATCAATAAACTGTTCTAGGAGAAGCAATTACAAACAAAAACAAATGTACACACATCCATACACACGTTTTTTCCCCTATATTAGCAAATCATGGAATGGTAGCTTATGAATGTGTGTGTGTGTGGTTATACCTTCAAAGTGCCCATTTCATACACTTAATGAATCATCAAGTGTTTGTGGGGCATAACTATTTGCTAAAGTGCTGGGAATATATGCGTATACAACACCCCTTTTCTGCAAAGCCTTTCTTGACTATCCCTCTGGTCCAAAAGTCCCCTAATTTAATGGTGACTGTCTCTGAGGGCCACCCATCAGAAACATAGGGACAGAGCCACATGTGACCTTAGTTGCCCTGGCCTCCTCTTCAAATCGTTCCCCTTCGTTTGGTGGTACCCCCACCCAACCTTCAGTCTTTGCATTGATGACCTTCATGGTGTTCTGTCCATCTCTTATGAAACAGATTTCCAGAAAATTCTGTGCATGCCCACTCCCTCACTCACATGATACCTAGAAGACCTTTAGCGTTCTGCCCCCATAACTTAATAACTCAGGGCACTGCGGTTGATGTACCTGTTGGTTCAGACAGGCGCGCTTCAGTGTAGGGCCACTAATTGATTTCAGGCAAGCGTGCAAGACTCCTCTAACATTAGAAATTCAGAAATTAGGATGAGTGGGCAGGAAGAGAGCTATCATTTGTCTAAGAAACACCATTAGGAGTCTCCTAATTGCTGCGAATCATCCCGCCATTGGGATATGCTGCATCTTATCACTTAATGCTGTGTCTCTTGTTATGTTTGCTATTTTTATCAAGGCATCGTCAGCAGTCTGCTTAAAGACAAAAATTGAAGGCCCAGGGAGGGACTTTTGTCTTTTTAGTTCCATTTAGCTGTTCACAGACAGTCTGAATGATGCTATTGCACATACACTACATTTTCTTATTCCTTCCAAAAGCATATAACCTGAACTTTAAGAAATGATTTAGTTCAGCCATTAAAAAATACTAGTGCATCAAATTTTAGTGTATTTGAAGAGTTAGCTCTGAAAGAAAAACTGAGAATTTTATATGATTGACAGGAACAAAAGGTAAATGCTGAGTTGCATAATAACTACAGCTAACAGCCAAGTTTCGACCGTGCAGATTTCATTATCCTGAGCTTTTAATCAGGAGTTGTAGGTAGGTGGGAGCTGTTTCATACATAAAATAAACATCTCAGCTGGAATAAAGAATAGATCCAGAGCCAGGAAAGAGATGCAAGGGCTGGGTTGGACTTCCCTGAATCAAAACTTCACAGAATTATATCTCCAGGATAACACTGCCTTCCACCATTGAAATCAACAGAATTCATTGTTGAAATCAACATTATTTTTTCAATGGACTGTTTTGATTAAAAAAGAAAAGAGTAAGTAACAGAAAGGACGCTGCATAGAAGTCTATGGGTACAAATACTACAGGAACCACCTGCTGATAGGAAAGAAGCACTTTTTACTACATCTGCTCATGATTCTCACCAGGGCCCTGTAACAGTGGAGACCCACACAAGATGATGCTCTCTATGTATTAAAACTCAAGGTCAGTGAGGGAGGTGAGCCAACATTAGAAACTAACCTTTTTTTCTACCTTATGTACTGTTCTTAATAAACATTGCCCTCATTGGGAAAAAAAAAACAACAAAAAAACAATTTATTTTTTGAAAAAATAAACCAAAAATTTAAAAGATGCATGAAAATTCCAGGGCAGATTTCAAAACCACCACAAGTGAACTGTGTGCTAGGTTCAGACACATGGGTCTACTTTCTTCTACAAATACACCAGGGAACCTCTCCTTTGCCATTTTGCCTATGTCATTATTTCTGCTCAAATGCCCTTTTCTCATGCCCTTAACTCATCTGCTGAAATTGCTCTCCACCTGTGGGACTAATTAGTTTAAAAATTATATGCTGAGCACCACCCCTATAAGAGTACAGTGAAAAGCAAGCCAGGCGTGGTTCACAGTCAGGTGGAAGGAGACAACCAAACAGGCAGACAAATACATCCTCGCAAATGTGAGGGGTTCCTTGGATAAAAACCAAAGGGTGTTGAGAAAAAATAATGGATGGGAAGCCTAGAGGGCACACTGGGTGACCAGTGTGAAGAGGCCCCATTCCTGCCATCTGGAGAATGAGAAAGGGCCAGTCAAGAGATGGGAGCAGAAACAGGCCTGGAGAGCCTGAGGAAGAGGAAGTGGGGAAGCGGGAAGGCTAGAAAGGTAGGTGGGGATGGATCATACTCAGCCTCTCAGGCCACAGTCAGGAGTTTGGATCTTATTCTAAATGAAGCCACTGAGGTGTTTAAGCAGAAGCGTGGTAGGTTCTGATTTGCTTTTTTTTTTTTTTTTTTAAGTTTTTTTTGTTTTTTGTTTTTGAGTCAAGGCTTGCTCTGTCCCCCAGGCTGGAGTGCAGTGACACAATCTCAGCTCACTGTAACCCCCACCTCCGCCTCCCAGGTTCAAGCCATCTTCTCACTTCAGCCCCCTGAGTAGCTGGGACTACAGATATGTACCACCATGCCCGGCTAATTTTTTGTAATTTTTGTAGAGGTGGGGGTCTTAGTATGTTATCCAGGATGGTCTTGAACTCCTGAGCTCAAGCAATCCTCCCATCTTGGCCTCCCAAAGTGCTGGGATTACAGGCCTGATTTGCTTTATTTGTTTGTTTGTTTTTGAGAAAGAGTCTTGCTCTGTCACCCAGGCTGGAGTGTAATCTTGCGATAGCTCTCTGCAACCTCTGCCTCCCAGGTTCAAGTGATTTTCCTGCCGCAGCCTCCTGAGTAGCTGGGATTACAGGCACCCACCATCATGTCTGGATAATTTTTGTATTTTTGTGGATATGGAATTTCACCATGTTGGCCAGGCTGGTCTTGAACTCCTGACCTCAGGTGATCCTCCTGACTCAACCCCCAAAAGTGTTGGGATTACAGGCGTGAGCCACTGTGCCAGCCCTGATTTGCTTTTTAAAGGAATCACCAATATCACTGAGACTGCTGTATGTACAGAGAACATGTCTTGGGGGCAGGAGTGCAGGGGCAGAAGGAACAGTGAGGAAACCCTAAGTTCTCCAGGAGAGAAAGGATGGTATCTCTGACGGCAGGATCAGCACAGATGTAGCCAAGTACAGATTCAAGTTACATTTTGGAAGAAGAGGCACTTCAAACATCCTTCCTTTTCACTGTCTCCAAGGGGGTTTATCAAATTCTGATTTGTAATGTGGATTATTATGTTTATATGCATTCCACTTCTACCCCACTGAGATTATAAATTTTTGGCAACAGAAATTGTTATTCATCTTTAAATCCTCAAATCTTGTCACAGTGCCTGGCCCATAGGCAGCTTTCAAAAAATGTTTGCTGAATTGAATATAAAAATACAGCCATTCCACCTTTCTTAGAAAACCTTCCACCTGGGGCTAGCAGAGAACTTGCATGTGGCTATCTCTGGTGACTGATCATTAAGCCCCATGACCGATCATTAAGCCCCGTGACCTCAAAAGCAGCAGTGTATGGCTAAGCCTACAGTTAGTGAGAGGAACACCTTGAGGGACATCTGTGTGGCCCATCACAAGAGCATTGTTTGACAGATGGCATTGCACCAAACATTGCTCCGTAGGAGGAGGTGCATCAGTAACCATGGGAACCACCAGAGACCAAAGACCACACCCTTCCACCAAAGGGGAAGGCGGTGGTGGGGAGGAGAGCCCCAATATGTGCAGGCAGGAAGGGCTTATCAAATTCTCATAAGATTTAGGATTGGATTGCATTTAGAAAAACAAACGACTGCTCTTTTTTTGTTGTTCTAGTTTCTACAGCCGATGTATAAATCTTAGTAATATTTACATATAAGGGTCTCATAAAGTTCTCATCAACTTTTAGACTTACACATCCTAATTAAAGGAATTCTCAACTCTTTTTGATGAGTCACTACTTGGCTGGAAAAGAAAGGGAAAAGGAGGCAAATGTATCCACTACACATGGATAATGACTTAAACTAATATGAAAGTGGGTCTTGAATAAAGGAGTTCAGTCTATGCCCAAAAGAGCCACATCACAAAATGTAATTAGCTGGACTTCCAGACAAGATGGCAATGAAAGCACTGGTGCCTTGAACCCTCCCCTACCATCATCTCACTGGAAGTAGCCTTAGTCTGTACAGATAGCAGACTCTATAACACTACCAGAAGCTAGGGGTAAAAAGTAACTACATACCAGAAAATGGAAGGTTTTCTGCCAAATTCACGTCTGCGGAGCCAAGTGAGAAAGTCACTGATGACCAGCAGACTGCCATGTCCACAAGGAAAAGAACCAGCCCAGGAAGTAAGCCGATGTTCTTCACCACAGATGCCCATAACCTGGAGTAGTGAGAGCCAGCCTGACTTGGGACAAGGGGTAAAAAAGGAGGGTGGAAAAGGTAGGTTTCCCAGCGGCTCCAAGAGGAAACCAGCCTGCTGCTATCAGCACAGAGTAGCCCTGCTGACTGTCCCTTGCTGAGGATGGACAAGGTAGAGAGAACGAAATATGGAAAAGACTGTGGGAGGGACCCAGTGGGAGATAATTGAATCGTGGGCCGTCTACCCCACACGGTTCTCGGGATACTGAGTAAGTCTCACAAGATCTCATGTTTTTATGAGGGGTTTCTGCTTTCACTTGGATCTCATTTTTTTTCTTGTCTGCCTTTCACCTTCCACCATGATTGTGAGGCCTCCTCAGTCATGTGGAACGTGAGTCCATTAAATCTCTTTTTCTCTATAAATTACCCAGTCTTGGACATGTCTTTATCAGCCGTGTGAAAACAGACTAATATAGTATGTGTTCCTGAAGAGCTAAGGAGCAAAGTGTGATTTAAAAGAACAAAATGTTCCCATTACACAAAAGAGGAAGGAGCAGGGAAAATCAAGGAGGAGAAGAAGAAGGAGGAGAAAAACAAAGGAAGACTCCAAAGCTACGTATTTTTTTCAGTAAAATGTTTACATATCAATGACAAACAAATTGTATAAGAATCCCATTAAATCTTACCAAAATATCTTCTAAATGGACACAAACCCTCTCCAAAAATAATGATATGAATGACTACAAATTTCACCAAGACATTATTTGAAGATGATTTTAAAAACACATACAAAGCCTTAAAAATGGAAAAAGGTATCCATGCAAATAGACCCCCCCCATACAAAAAAGAGCAGAATTAGTTATATCTATCTCAGATAAAATAGATTTCAAGATAAAGACTGTAAAAAGAGACAAAGAAGGTCATTATATAATGATAAAGGGGTCAACTATGAAAGAGGATATAGCAATTGTTAATGTATATGTATACAACACTGGAGTACCCAGATATATAAAGCAAATATTATTACAGCTAAAGAGAGAGAGAGATCCTGATATAGTAACAGCCAGGGACTTCAATATCCCATTTTCAGCATTGGAAAGATCATCTAGACAGAAAATCAAGAAAGAAACATCGGACTTAATCTGTACTATAGACCAAATGGAGCTAACAGACATTTACAGAACATTTCAACAGTTGCACATGAAACATTCCCAAGGGTAGGCCATATGTTAGGCCACAAAACAAGTCCCAAAAATTTTTTAAAAAATCATATTCAATATCTTTTCTGACCATAATGGAATAAAACTAGAAATCAATAACAAGAGAAACTTTGGAAACTAAATGAACATATGGAAATTAAACAATATGCTCTTTGATGCAGTTTGGGTATTTGTTCCTGACCTAATCTCATGTTAAATTGTCATTCCCAATGTTGGAGTTGGGGCTTGGTGGGAAGTGTTTAGATTATGGGGGTAGATCACTCATGAATGGCTTGAACCATCTTCTTGGTGATAAGTGAACTATTGCTCTGAGTTCAAACAAGATCTGGTCATTTAAAAGTGTGTGGCTCCTCCCTCACCCCATACTCTCTGTTTCTCCTGCTCTGGCCATGTGGCATTCCTGCTCTCCTCTCACCTTCCACCATGATTATAAGCTTCCCGAGGCCTCTCCAGAAGCTGAGGAGATGGCAGCACCAAATGCTTCATGTAAAGAGTGCAAAACCATGAGCCAATTAAATCTCTTTTCTTTATAAATTACCCAGTCTTAGGCATTTCTTTATAGCAATGCAAGAAAAACTAATATGCTCCCGAATGACCATTGAGTTAATGAATAAATTAAAAAGGAAATTTAAAAACTTATTGAAATAAATGAAATTGCATATACAACATTCTAAAACCTATGGGATACTGCACAAATAGTACTCAGAGGAAAGTTTATTGCAATAAATGCCTACATCAAAAAAGTAGAAAAGCCTCAAATAAACAACCTTATAATACATCTTAAAGAACTAGAAAAGAAAGAGCAAACTAAACCCAAAATTAGTAGAAGAACTCATAAAGATTGGAGCAGAAATAAAATGAAATTGAGATAAAAATAGAAAAGATCAACAAAAGGAAAAGTTGATTTTTTGAAAAAATAAATAAAATGGACCGACCTTTAGCCAGACTAAGAAATAAAAAGAAGATCCAAATAAATAAAATCAGTTATAAAAAAGAGATATTACAACTGATACTGCAGAAATTCAAAGAATCATTAGAGATCATTATGTATAACTATATGCCAATGAACTGTAAAACCCAGTAGAAATGGACAAATTCCTAGACACATGCAACCTACCAAGATTGAGTCATGAAGAAATACAAAACCTGAATAGGCCAATAACAAGTAATAAGTTAGAAGAAGCAGTAATAAAAAGTCTCCCATCAAATAAATGGTCAGGACATGGCTGGGTGTGGTGGCTCATGCCTGTAATCCCAGCACTTTGTGGGGCTGAGGTGGGCGGATCACTTGAGGTCAGGAGTTCAAGACCAGCCGGACCAACGTGGTGAAACCCCATACCCCGTCTCTACCAAAAAATTACAAAAATTAGCCAGGCATGGTGACACATGCCTGTAATTCCAGCTATATGGGAGACTGAGGAAGGAGAATCGCCTGAACCTGGGAGACAGAGGCTGTAGTAAATTCTGTTGTTTGAAACAACATGGATGGAACTGGAGGATGTTATGTTAAATGAAATAAACCAGCCACAAAAAGATAAATATTTCATGTTCTCACTCGTATATGGAAACTAAAAATAATTTGAGCTCGTGGAGATACATAGTAGAATAGAATGATGGTTACCAGAGGCTGGAGAGGTTGGTGGGGAGGGAGGCAGAAAGGGGATGGCTAGTGGGCACAAAAATACAGTTACACAGAAGGAATAAGATCTAGTGTTTGGTAGCATAATAGGGCACCTACAGTAAATTAACAATAATTTATTGTATGTTTCAAAATAACTACGAGTGGAATTGGAATGTTTCTAACATAAAAAAAATTGTAAATGCTTGAGGTTATGGATACCTCAATGTATTAGCCTGTTCTCACATTGCTATAAAGAATTGAGAATGGATAATTTGTAAAGGAAAGAGGTTTAACTGACTCACAGTTCTACAGTTAGTACAGGAAGCATGGCTGGGGAAGCCTCAGAAAACTTACAATCATGGTGGAGGGCGAAGGGGAAGCAAGCATGTCTTCACATGGCGGCAGGAGAGAGAGAGAGAAGGGGTAAGTACTATACACTTTTAAAACAAACAGATCTTGTGAGAACATCATCATGAGAACAGCAAGGGGGAAGTTTGCCCCCATGATTCAATCACCTCCCACCAGGCCTCTCCTTCGACAAGTAGGGATGACAATTAGATATGAGATTTGGGTGGGGACACAGAGCCAAATCATATCATCCAATTACTCTGATGTGATTATTACACATTGTATGTTTGTAGCAAAATATCACATATACCACATAAAATATGTACTACTAATATGCATCCATAATAATTAAAAATTAAAAATTAAAAAAGATTCTTGAAAGAGAAGGGACATAATAATATTATATGAAAGCAACATAAAGCTGCTTTAAATATCAAAGACTAGGTCAAAAACCCAAGTTCCCTGAAGGAAACTGCTCAAAGATACTAGCCACAACACCGAGAGATAATTGAAAATTGAATACTAAAAACAAACAAAAAGCATCGAAGCTTTAAAGAACTATGGAAACCAAAACCAATAAAAAATTTAAGATTATCCTGCATAGTTATTTTGAATTTGGTTACAAAATTGTATAGGAAAATTATCTGCCAAAGATGATCTGGAAGGTTAAAAAGGCCAATTCATAATAGCAGTAACATGAAGCTTCATAGATCAAAAGGCATATAATAAAATGAATAAACCTTTTTAAGTATAAGGAGAAATTCACAACAATAACAAATATATGGGACAAAAATCAGAATACATCAATGTCAGATTAAGAAAGTGAAAATAAACAGCACATGGAGGATCTGAATAACAAACACTAAGGTGAAATTAACAAATATACCACATTTTTTAAACCTATAAAAAGATAGCTTTCTTTCAGGTGTTCTTGGCACATTTAAAAAGCTGACCATAAGGCTCCAAATCCCCCAAAGTGTAAATTGTTTTCAATTAAATTCTCGGGTCACAAAGAAGTAAAGGAAACAATTGAAAGGAAAAGCTCTGTAACATGAACAACAAAAAAAATCTCAACCCTTGGAAATTTAAAAAATACTTTCTGATATATTCATCTAAGGTAATAATTTTATAAATGGGAAATGTTTTAAAAGCAAATATATTTACCACATCTTTAAGAAAAAAATGAAAACAACCTATGACAAGTGAGGGAATTATTAAAATACTGGCTAAGTGATTTTAGGCAATTTCACCTGTCAGAGACTCTATGTTCTTATCTGTAAACTGGGGATAATTGTCTCCTTCCATGGGTTGCTGTGAAAATTATACTAGATAATGTTTGTAAAATACTTAATCTCTGTGCTTGGCATCAAGAGAACATCAGTAAGTCTTACCTATTAAGATTGTCATGGAAGTCATGTTTATGATGAGTTTGCAATAATCCAGAGAAATGCTGATATGGAGGGGAAACTATGGAATAGTAATGTGAAATGCATTTGACTGAAACAACAGTAAATAAGTATGTGTAATCCAAATAAAATTGGGCCTCATGCACTCACATGAAGCACTGTCTTAGCACAGTGACATAGCAGAAAGAAGCAGAAACTGACTTTTCTTAGAAAGCTGTGAACCATGTAGCTGCTTATAAACTAAGAAGTGTGGCTTACCTAACCTATTAACGCAACTTACAGTGAACCTCCTAAGCTTGGAAATGTTTCCCTCTGGAGTCCCCCCTTTCATGGCAACTGCTCAAATCTGCCATTCTGCCTCTCAGGACCTACGATCTTTTCCCTTCAGGTTCTTCTTCATCATCCCTTCTTACAGGGCTAGCCATCATTCTCTTCTTGTCATTTTTGCATTCCCATCCATTACTCCCCTCTGACAAATAAACAAATCTTTCTTGGGACCTACCCTCTTTCAAGGGGATTGGGTTGGTTTTAATATGTGACTATTTAAAATCGAATACCTCTATCTCTGTCATGCAACAGGAAGCAACATCCATGTCTTCCATCTGCAACAACAATACATGAAAAACAAAACAAACTGGAAGGAAATACACTAGAAAGCAGCAGTAATTTTTCTTCTGCCATTTTCTACTTTTCTTTAGATTCCAAATTTTCTACAATGCACGTCTTACTTTTTTAAACAATGTGAGATAAAATCCACATGCTATACAACTCATTCTATTAAAGTATACAATTCAGTGGTGTTTATGATATTCACAAGGTTGTGTAACCATTCCTGCTAATTCCAGAATATTTTCATCATCCCCCCCAAAGAAATCTTGTACCCACACTAGCAGTCATTCTCTATTCTCCTTCTCCCCAGCTCTGGCAAACATGAATCTACTTTCTGTCTTTACAGATTTTCCTATTCTGGACACTTCATATAAATGGAATTATGCAATATGTGGCCTATTGTGTCTGTCTTCTTTCACTTAGCGTAGTGTTTTCAATTTTATTCATATTATAGTGCCTTTCAGTACTCCATTGCTTTTTATGGCTGAATAATATTCTTAGACATATTTTATAATGAGAAAGATATGTTTTAGTGTTTTAAAAAAACTAATGGGTATATAAGCATAACCCTTGATTGTTACTTCTACTGAGTATACTTATACAACCCAACAAAAATACATGATTTTTGATAACACACAAATTGTTTTTCAAAACCATATGTATATATAAAGCACAGATATCCTGCTAAACCTGTTTCTTTCTCTGGATCAAGCTCTCACATAAAAAAACCCCCACAGGAATCAAAATGATATTTTTCTGAATATCAGACACAGAATTGAGCCATATAAAAAGACACCTGTGGATATTCAGGACAAACGCATACAATTCTGTCTCCAACAGAACATGAAAAATTCTTGGCTTTTAAATCTTGAGCATTCAAAGGGAATACTTATGGTAACTAAAATGAGCAATTTAAAAAAAAATTGGAAATGGGGCACATGAAATATTCTGTGGCAATCAATTGTAGTTAAAGATATTCTAAGCTCAGAGCAATATAGCATAATTCAGCTTTATGTTCATTAAGAAAAAGTAGTTCCAAATTTGTTGGTATGCATGTCATGTATGTATTGTGTACCTGGAAATCACAAACACATAAATATTGATGGACATTCAGTGCCCAAATTTAACGTTGTAATCTTTACTTGGAAAGGCAGACTTCTACACATTTTCAGTGACAAGCGCGACATCTTGATGGAAGCTAATGGTAGCTAGCTCTTATAAAGCAATGATTCAGGTAAACATAGAATTCAGTAAATGAAGTACTTACCCTGGACATAAAATATGAGGTGTTTCAAACACACTGAGGGTGGAGTGGGGTGGTCACCAGAAGTAGGGCACTGGTGGTGTACTGGTTCTTGATCTAGATGCCAGTTACGTAGGTATGTTCAGTTTACAAAAAGTCATGAAGTTGTACATCTGCCATCCGTATACATTTCTCAATGTGGTATACTTCAGTGCTTTCTTAAAGTAAAAGAAGAAAGAAAGAAAAGAAAAAAAGAGAGAGAGAGAGAGAGAAAGAAAGAAAGAAAGAAAGAAAGAAGGAAAAGAAAAAAAGAAAGAGAAAGAAAGAAAGAAAGAAAGAGAGAGGGAGAAAG